>NW_016908980.1:1652085-1696098 GCF_001483705.2 Eufriesea mexicana | reverse complement strand
TATATATTATATATATTATATATATTAAATTATATATATATTAAATATATATACATATATATTTATGATACATTATTAAATTTTGTATAAAAAATATTACATTTTTATAAACCATATCATATTTTTTAATACTGACCTTCTTAACTTACTTAAAGTAAGTTGTATATGGGGAAACTTTTCCTTAAATTTGTCGTTTAATTCCTTTTTTAAATCAGATGGTCTTACATAATCAATAACTGATGCCTATATTAAAGATAAAATAGAAAAAAGTCATTAAATGAACTAATATTATATGTCATATCACATGTTTACCAAGTTATTTGATTACCATATATGAAGTAAATGTAAGCAATGTTCTATGTTTTCCAGCTATGAGCTCTGGATCATCCAATAAATTTGGATTATATTGTAATGATTGCTCATCCCAATCATAAGCTATAATTAAAGGAACATTATAAAAATGTTATTTTGCTTATTACTTCAAATAATTTATGCACTACATAAATATACCTTTAGAATCAGTATTAAAAGATAGTGGTGGAGATTCAGGTGTTAAATGTTGACTACGATGTGTCGCCGTATCATACGACAAACACCTAGAAAAAGTTCCAATTTAAGCAACAATATAAAAAAGTATCTTTAAGATTACATATAATAAGCATGTATAGTCTGTCATAATATTAAACCATTTCTTAAATATACACTAAACCTAATAGTAAGTGCTCAAAATTAATTATAATTATGTGTTATGAATGAATATATATATGCATATTCAAATGAAAATGTAAATGATAT
The DNA here is from genome assembly GCF_001483705.2 of Eufriesea mexicana. NCBI lineage: Eukaryota > Metazoa > Arthropoda > Insecta > Hymenoptera > Apidae > Eufriesea > Eufriesea mexicana. Next base: position 1,695,303 of record NW_016908980.1, on the reverse strand, counting down.
TATATGTACATTAATGATAATATGCAAATCTATCTATTCATTAATCCGGAAATAAAAAAGTTCTATTTCAACAAAAATATTATATTTATTCCATCACTTCATTATCAACAACAATATAAACTCAATTACTAATTATTCAAATATAAATTTATTTTCTACATATAATTGTCTAGGAAATTATTATTTCTTACATTATTTCTAATATAAATTCAGTTATACAAATATATGTAGCAGAGTATGTATTATCTATTTAGTGTTGATGAGAATGAAAATAAACATAATTATATACTACTGCAAATTGCTTATTCCAAATTAATTAGCAATATATATTATAATTCACATTTTCTATTGTATACAGTATTATTCTAATTTATTTAAACCTTCTTTTAAAACAATATGGTTATATGTTTTACCATTTTGAGTGATCCACATTCCATGTAATAGTTTTTGTCCTGCAAAACATGGTTGAAAAATTTCGTTACAAGGCAAAAAAAATAGTGCAGTGCATGTTCTGTGAAGATATATAAGAGAAACAAATGAAATATGAATGAAAACGTAATATGAAATGTATAAAAGTGATGCTATATTTATGAAATGTTTCTTAATAAAATGTTACAAAATATTTGTATATTTAAAATTGAAATATTAAATAAAAGTAGATATATATAAAGTTTAATTACTTAAATTAAATACCTTGAAACTACAGGATGTTTATTAGGTATAAGTTCTATCGTCTCATTATCATTAAAATGTAATTTCTTGTCCTTTTGAAACTGTCTAGATGGAACAAGCAATTGTCCATAAGAAATTTCCTAAAAACACACAGATTTTATGAAATTGAATGCTTTGATTTTATATTATTTAATTAAATACCTGGCCGTCTTTAGCACGTTCTACACCCAATAAACCAAAAGGGTCAATATTATCATTAATTGCTGATAGTGGCCTTTGTGAAGAAATATTTTTTCTTCGTCCTGTATCTTTTCGCAATTCAGACCTGTAAAAAGAAAAAGAGAATATATAATAATACATAATGTATTTGAAACAGAGGTTTACTCAATTTTCACATTTATCTTACCAACTCGACCTCTGACCCTTATTATATGGAAGAGCAGAAAATACTAAAAATGGCACACGTTTACTAGAAACCAAAACTAGTCTATCATCTCCAAATTTATAACCATTTACAGGTCGTTGCATTAAACGCAACTCTCTTGTAACTTCTGGTATTATGCCACTATTTGCAGAACCAGATTGTACATTATTTGATGTCTTTGTTTTAGATTTTGTGGATTGTGGTTTGGAACGTAAAGAACCAATGCTTTCATTGGAACTATTATACTGATGCTTTATATCTTCCGAAAGAGTAGATGTTTGATGAGTTATACGTTTTTTATATTGTAAAGAACCTACTCGCCTTTCAGGTAAAGAATATTCACTGCCAGTTGTGCCAGTACTAGGAAATAGAAATAAATAACTTGTATTGTTTCTTTTCTAATAATGTATGGAATATAGTACATATATAGAAGTATAATTATATGTAGCTCTTAATCATACAATTACTATAATTTTAAATGAATTACAATATTAAACTTTAGTAAAATATAGACACATATTTGCCTATAATATAATAAAAAATTAATTTTCTGATGTTAAATTATAAGACAAACTATACCACACAACAATCAATTATAGAATTATAATTACTAACAAGCAAATTTATCTAAAATAATTAATGTTTACTATTTTAGCATTATATTATTAAAGTTACATCACTCCAATTAGATTATACAATACTATAAATACACTTTTCCAATTAAATTAGTATAATTAAAGTGTAAAGTTAGATTTAACATTAGAAGGAGATATTATAGTACCTTAATAACTTAATATAAATGTAATACAAAACTTAGTACTATTTTAAAAAGTAAACCAATAATTTTATTAATATTAATTGGATACATTTTTTAAGCATTCTCATTTTGTATTTTTTACATTTTTCTTATTTTATTTTTAATTTTACTCATGAATAAAAATATCTTAACAGCTTTATAAAATTAATACTGATATTTAATATTATTAATGTATAAAACACCAATAATGTAAATAATAAAAATAAAAAACTTATCACTGGATACATAAAATACTCAATATAGAATAATTTCTCTAACATGATATTATAAAATAAGTTACATTAAATAACTTTTAATACAATTTTAATTTCTTCTTCAATTGCATATATTAAATGGCAATCATAAATAATAAATCTTACAACAATTACAAGTAATTTTAAGAATGATTAAGACACTTAGACCAATTCATTGTTGTATATTACATGAAATAATTTATTTCATTCTGTAGAAGTGTGTTATGAAATCAACAATATACTTATTCATATGTAAACAGAAAATAAATTTTATGTTATATTTACAAACAACTGTAAATTTTATTTATTATATCTTTTATTTTATGAAAAAACAAGGCAACTAAAGTAAATCTTTATAATATAAGCAATTAATAAATTAATTCCTGTGAACATATATAAATTGTAAAATTATAAGAAATCAAATCTGAATTTAATAACTTTGCAAAGTGAAACAGGGTATTATCTTACATCTACGGAATCAAACAATTGTTTACCGTTCTCTGAATGAACTATGAAATCCAGTAGAGAGCTGTGGATAATTTCTTTCTTGTTCTAAGAATACAGCCACTGCTGCCTTTGCAGGAGTTAATAACCCATCAGAATTTGAACTAAATGAATTGTGTTCATCACTCTTTGGCACTAATTGTGGTGAGCTTGCTTGTTTTGCACATGAGGGTGTTAAATGCTCTTCTATGCAATCATCAAGAACTTCTTCAGTAGAAATAGTCGAATCAGTTTGACGAACATCAACCTGATGGGCCTGACTATCGCTCAGGGTACGTGTATGAGAAACACCATTCCGCGAAAGAACAGCTAACTTAGTATCGCGGTGGCTGCCATCGAGGGAGATGTTCGAAAGAAATGTTAACGCGGCCAACCTTCTACGTGAATGATTCTTTTTTAAGGCTGCTGCCATTCCACGGTTGACTGTGTCGATAAACCGGTGTTACCGAGTACCAACGTAAACGACCAGGAAGGAGACGAACGCTCGACAAGGATTTTTATCAAACGAGGACAACTACTAGGATCACAATTCATTATCACCATTTGTACACTTAGTCCTGACATTTTCCATAGACGTGCTCACACAGCGCACGTAGAAACGTGAACCGGTGTCACTCATCATCGTACTGTTTCCTCTCATAAGATTAAAAAACAAATCCTGCTACCAATGAAACAATCTTCCTTCCTACTACGCAACACTGCGACCCATCCTCTTGCCGACCAAGTAATACCCTCTACTCTGTTCTGCGACTGCGCGTATTCTTACATATTAATATCGTAATATAGAGAATTTTCTAGAAATTTTATGTTTTTCTTTAAAATATTCATCATGCTTTTCTTTAGAAAAAATTATTGTTGTAATATATTTTAAGAGTTTTATAGAACTTTTCATCATATAAATTATTATGTTTAGAAATTAATAAGAATACTTTAAAATTAAATATATAAAGCTAATTTTATTGTCTTCTTAATTTCTACGTTAGAAACATACGTTATTTTCTCATATTAATACTATTTTACTATTTAAAAAAATATATTAGCTATAAAAGTATCAATATTAGTTAATTTCGCAGTTATAAATAAAATTACTAAGGTAAAAACAATATATTTTTATAACAATCAATATGAGAATTACAAAATTCCTAACATAGTATAAATTATTAAACATTACTTTGTTTATATTCACATTTAGCAGTGCAAAAAGAAAATAATTCATAACAAAATTATAATCGAAATTAATAAAAGAAATATGATTTATTAAAACAGCAATTACATATTTTCATAATCATTTCAAATGTGTATATTTTACTTGATATTAATATTAAATCCTTACCCTCCAATGGCACTTCCAGTTCTAATATTCATAAGGTTATCAACCAACAGTCGATAACTTTTAGTTTCAATTGAGAACAAAAACTGTATATAATTATTTATCTATGTATAAAAATGTCCAAAAGAGTTAGTATAATAATTGTTGAAAATGTTAGATTTATAAAATATAACCTTTTTATATTCCATTGTAAAAATTCATTTTCTTTGCAATAACTACTTTTTTTTTTTTTAAGAGACCACTTGGACACTTGAAAACATATACATAAACTCATATTTTTATCAATATCTTATAGATAATTGACAAAGCAGTTCTTACTTGTAAAATTTTCTTAATCGATAAAAAAAAAATTATTTGTAACGAACTATAAAATAATCTATTATAAATGCATAAATTAATTTGATATAAATAAGATTAAAGAACGTTCATAAAATTAAAATCTTTCTTTGCTACTATTAACACTGTTTCCTTGATATTCTTAATGACATGAAACAAGTAACATTTACTTACATATTGCACTTCAAAAACAAGATATTATAAATACATAATTTGATTAAAAGTATATTATTTTCTGTTATCAATAACAAAAATTTTCCAGAAATCGTCGTTCAAACAATTTATAGGTATTATTATCCTTTTGTATATAACCAGTGTTACTATTTATTAAAACTTAACGTTTAAGCAAAATTGAAAGTAATTGTATTTGTAGTATTATTAAGGATTTTAAATTTGTTAGATTTATCCAAAATATACGTAATTTTTATATATTGTATCTATTATAAACCTATGCATAAATAAATCTATATTAAATGTACAGAATACAAGTTAACACACTGTGCTATTGGAAGCAAAAAACTAGTCTAATCGATATAAAAACGTTAATGTTACGCAAAAAGGAGGTATCATTAAATTACATATTTTATTGTATCAAATATATAGAACTAAAAGACTAGCAATGAGAAAACAAATATTATGTCACATTATTTATTTGAATTTTCAGAAATAATTTCAGTATTTTATGATTTTTCAACATTTATCTATATGTTGCAATATATTACTGAATAGGAAATCCCGAAATTAAATTAAATATTTAATTACTGCAAAATTATTAATGACTGTAACTTACACCTACAAATTTTTACATACTCAATATTTTTAAACTTGTAACAATTTATGACATAAAATGGTTTATAGTCTAAGAAATAAGAAACGCAAAAAAAACTAAGTTTATCATTAGAAATATCTTAGAATAGCTAGTATAGAATCATTCTCCATTTATACAACTTCAATTATTTATACGATCCTAGAATTTTGTAAACAATGTGACAATTATTCAAATGATATTATAAACTAATTTCTACAAGCAATAATGTTCATACAACATTTTGTCAATAATTATAAAGAAATTTATATTTAATTTACACAATGATAATAGAAAATTCCGTAAACTCTGAAATAATCTAAAAGGATATCGCAACGAGAATAACATCCAATCATTTTAAATATACAAAGCCATCCACACTGTATTTTCAAAATAAATAATTTCATCAGTTTCTTGTGATGATCGAACAGATGATTAACAATCATAGTATTTGTTGCTATGATTGTTTATGCTAAATATAGATTTATTATCCATAACTAAATGTCCAAGCTAGAGCATAAAAAATCCTAGGATGGTTATAGATGCTGCCATCGTGTTGATATAGGACTACTTGAAGATTCAATAGCCCTTGATATGGATTCATATAGCCCATGCCCCAACCACATTTGATTCAATTGCCTGTACTTATCATGACACAATCGAAGTGGATTTCCTCTTCGTAAACCTTGATCTGTTTCTCCATATTCGTCGAGATAAGGTGCACAACCAAAAGATCCTCGATTTGAAATTCTTAAAAACAGGATTTCACATTCTCGTATTCGTAAAAATAATCCTACTCCAGCTCCACATTTGATTGCGTGGTATGTACACGCACCAACCATTGCATCGTATAATTGATATTGGCAACAATAACTTTGAGAACATAACATTTTGCCACATACCAAACACAGCGTTGGAGTTTTAGAATCTTCTCGTACGTTATTTGGACACGTAAACGACGATATCATATTTATCAATTCACTATAATCTTCTGGAAGCTCCAGTAATTTGTTAACTTTCAAAGGTTCTTTTATTATTGTGAGTGTACTAGCACCAGATAGATGCATTTGTACAGTGGGATGACTTTTCCAAATATTTATTAATCTTATAATTATATCTAAATTTGGCTTTATTAATTCATCACATGTTGTTGGTAATCCCAAATATGCACAGATATTTTCATATGTTGCTCCACCTACTTTAGTTAGTTCCTCTGGTGCTGGAACATCAGATATGTAGTGAAAATAGAGAGCACAACATCTAAGAAAAGGCAAAGAAGCTTTTGTGATTCGTCTCCATATATTAGCAGCTGATTGAGTACCAATATTGACATTTAGAGCTTGCACCAATTTGAGGATAGATTCTGAATATGTATTTTCAGTTGTTTCTGGGCTATCTATGTCCATCTCATCATTAAAATCTGATGTTAATAGTATTTTTACTATAAGAGCTATAAATATAAGTTGCAAGGCATAGAATTCAATTATTCCACCTGTAATGAGTGATGGTACTTTTTTAAAACTTGTACAAAAGAGACTGGGAAATGAGTTAATTAAAGGAATAAGCACTCCAAATGGATCCCAATCTAAAATACTTGGCCCTTCGTGGTGGTTTCTTAATAACAGCGTTAAAAGATGAAGTGCATTATTTTGAATAATTTGTCTGTCAATTTGTATATTATATTTACATGCTAAAACAGCTGAAATTCTAACAAGTCCTTCTAAACTGTCTCTTTGTCTATATGACAATGCACCGAATAAAGGTTTATCCATATCACGTAGAAGGAATTCTATAGCATGAATACTATACGCTATCGATTTCCATGCTAATAATGGTACCCTGTTGTCATCTTCGTGATGTACAGTGCCAAATTCCTTTGTATATGCTGCTTGTGCAAAATGATGAATTGTAGATAGTAAATCAATCGAAATATATGGACGAGGCTGACTATAAACTGACTGAAATATATTTGCTACATTTCCAAGTTCATCATGAATAGCTTGTATATGACATAGAAGTGGCCTTACACAATACCAACATGTCGGATCATGTTTGTCTTTAATAGATTTTATTTTATCGAAAAATCCATTTATATCATAGTTATTATCTTGTACTATAATATTTAAAGCTTTCAACCATGTATCAAAATCAAGTTCAGGTTGTTCTTGAGAAATTGGTTGCAATATACTTATAGCTGGTAAAAGTGGTAAAACAATATTACTGAGACATTCACAAAGTGGGCAAAGATATTCTTGTTTTTCCACATCAAAGCTTGCTGGCTGCCGTGAACGGAATGGTCTTCTACTCTCTTTTGCAATTACATTACCATAATACTCTCGCCAACAATGTAGATGCATTATATGACCACAAGTACTAGTGTGTGGTGATGCACCAAGTTTTGCAGAAAGATATAATGGATCAGGTTCATCAGTATTAGGTCTGTATTGACACAATACAGTGGATTGTTGAACAAATGCAGCTAATACCATTGCTGGACCAGCTGCAGTTACAATTTGATCTTCCTGACATAAAATACAAGTTTTATACGTTTTTTCATCAGAAATTCTTTCTGTTTGTCTAATACCAACAGCAACAGGTATTTTTCGAGGACATTTTTCTGAATTCATACTAGAGTCTTCATTATTAGATTTATCTGTATCTAAAGCAGGTTCTGCAAACAATTCAGCATTTTTTCGCATAAAATGCTTTTGCATAGCAGCCATCTGAGCCATTATTCTTTCACGTTTTATGGCTACCATTTTTGTTCTCCACTCTTTCTTCATTTCAACATGTTTACTTGTAACATTTTCTGTACATGGTGCAGTAGCTGTTGTACTAACTTCCATTGGAGTATTGCCAGCAACTTCTTTGTATTTTGTTAGAGTCCAAGTTAATAAATCTTTATGAGCTTCTATACGTGGATTACTAGATAAATCTTCTAACAACTTATAAATTTTCCATTTTGCAGCTCTTGTTGTAAAAGCAAAAAAAGGATAATAATTAGATTCTTGTTCTTGAAGAGCATAGCCAATAAGATGTAAAATTTTATGTACTTGTGATTCTGAAAATCTATAGGGCCTACAATTAAGTGCTCTTTCTAATACAATTTGCATAATATGTAACATAACATCACATTGCAATAAATTAGTTACCAAACTAAATCCTTCTGTTAATTTAGGAAGCTTAGGAGGTGGACAACATTCTAATTCTCCTAAAGCTTTCCTTCGTTTTCGTTGTGTTTCCTCAGAATTACTTACTTCCTCTTTTGTATAATGGTAAAAGAATACATTATATTCTGAATATAGATGAGATTTTAATTCATAGACTCCTTTTGCTCCTGATGCTTGTGAAGGTTTCTTAAAATCTGCAATATCTTGTATTACCCTTTCCATTTCAGTTTCTAAATACATATCATCCGATAATGTTTTACTAAGCTCTGAATGAGAAAGAGGTTTGATACATAATTGTTGAATGATTTCTTTTTTCAAAATATCATCAGCAGTAACTTGTCCAACTCCAAGAACATATCTTTCTCCTATTATTGTTATAAGAAATCCTAGAAATTCTTCAACCAAAGTCTGTCTAGTACTGCCATCTTCATGACATTTTGGAACATTCACATCAAAATCTGGACTTGCCCATTGTAAAATATTAAATTTATTTAAAACATGGATCAGAAATTCATTACTTTCTATTAAAGATGCTCCAGCTTGCAGCAAGATGATGTCTCTGTCTAACATTTCTAAACGACATTTAACATTATGATAGAAATATAACTGATTCAACAAAGAATATCCATTTCTTTTCCACATACCACTATGGACTTGCGCAATCATTACTTGAGTTGCTAATACAGGTTCTATAATCTGTTCTAATGTTGGTTTTGTATGATTGATAAACTCTGCACATTGGAAATGTAAATCATACATTTCAAGATATGGAAAGAGACCTGCTAAAAGCCTTGAAAGTGGAAGATGTATAGATACTCGTTGAAATGATACATCATACTGAAGACATGTTGCACTATGATCTGCTAATTCTCTCACTTGGGGTGGACCAATCTCATGCCCTGGTTGTTCATATAGCTTTTTTAAAACTAGGCGAAAAGCTTTTATTAAAACAATTTGATCTGAACCACACCATTGTAAAAAGAGGCTAATGACTGGAGATAGCCTAATATGTAAGTTAAACGCAGATTCCCATTCAGGTTCATACTCCATATGTTGATTAACGTGTCTTACTACAGAATCCATACATTGCATACTACTAAGTAATGTGAGCAAACGTGAAAATGCTTGTAAAAAGCTTTTTCTTAATTCATCAGTCCAAACATCTGGTTTGGAGGTCAGCAAATACCGTAAATCTTGAAGCATATATAGAGCCCTTTTAAATGAAATATTAGGAGTATCTCTTTCAAATTCCAACTTTCCTGCTGCATTGCATCTTCGCGAACTTTCCGAAATAAATGCATTTAGTATGATGAACAACGCATTACGATGTGCAATCAGATAATGTGCTAGTGTTGGAACAGTGAATAATTGCACAGAAAATGAAACAATAGAAAACAAGAGATCGTGATCATCTCTAATGTAATCTTTCATAATAGAACCATAATTATTTGTAAAAACAATTGCTAAAGCTTTTTTGCTTTCATATTCCATAAGCATTCCTGACATCAATAATCTATGCCATGCTGTTCTTGCAGATTTCCATAGTTGCGAATCTTTCATAAGTATACCTTCTACGATAGAAATAACTGGTAATTTAGTATTAAGTGCAACATTACTGAAAAGCACTCTAAATCCCTCATAAGGATTTATAAATTGTTGTAGCCAATGTAAAAGTTTCATGGCGAATATTTGATGAGCAATTACATGAGCATGAACTACAAGTACATTTAATGGTCGATTGCTATGTCTTGCAGTGAATTTTTCAATATCATTCTCTAAATCCTTACACTGTTGGAATTCAGCACATTTTACAACAGCTCTACCATCTCTATCAACACTTGTTACAAATTCTAATGCATCTCTTTGTGAGCAATCCATAACACGTGTAAGTGTAGTAATTACTTGATCAAATGTATGAGTTTCATCATTATAAAGAACTGTACAATAATCATCTGTAGTTAATAGTAGTGATAAAGAATCATCATCCTCTGTATTATTAAAACGCAAATCAGGAGGTAATTCAAGTTTATGTTCCATAGATAACATTGTATGGCAATATCTCAGAACTGCCTCAAAAGTTATTACTGCTCTTTCTGCTATATCTCCAGGTAATTTGTTTCCATGAGATTCTTTAGCTTGGATACCAGCTAAATGTGTGTTACAAAATGGTTCTTTTTTCCAAGCTTCTGTATCTCCACAATCACAAAATCCTCCACCTGCAGATGTACCCATTCTATACTTATGATTACGATGAGCTGATTGTTTAAAACAATCTGCACACAAAACACATGACAAATCCACACCACATTCTCTACAACTGTATGTAGCCTCACCCATTTTGAACACTTTACCACATATCACATTATCCATTTGACTTAATTCTTTTAGTACAACCTTTGGATCTCCATTACAAATAAATTCTTCTAAAGTAAGAAAAAGTACTTTTTGTGCTGTATCTTCATCAAAAACCAAATCTAAACAATTACTATTTGGTTCTGGACTATATATTTTTGGAACCCAGACTCGCCAATGTTCTTTAAAATGGGTACATGATAATGTTCCTTCATTCATTTTTTCCATCCACACACTTACACATGGATGACTAAAATTCTGAAAATTGGACAAAGATGGTGGTGGCTCCATATTTTCAGGGCTTGAATATAGTTGTTTTTGTAAATTCTTGTTACTTATTGTTATAATTTAAATTGCCAAAACAATGTATACTGAAATGATAAATATTATGAATTAAAGTTTGTACACTTCTTAACATTAAAAATTCTAATACTTTATAATAAAAAATATTTGACTAATCTTATAAATTTAATATATTTGATTAACATATTTGTAATAAATTAACAAATTTAATATATTTGAACATAATTGATTAACATAAACTTTTATTTATCTTCTAATTAAAATATCTTTACAATATTAATTACTTAAAATACATTATAATTTTACATACTTTATTCTAGTATAAATTAAAATGATTTAATATGCAACTGTACAATTAAATATTTACATTATATTATAACTTATGTAATGTGATATAAATTTTATTTTAAAGACACAAACTTGATAAATATTGTTATACTAACCACTGTAATGCATAGAATCAACACAGTTCTTGATATAATATAGCAACGTAAAGTAGATTTATTGTTTAGTGCTTTTTACATTGTTATTTGACCCAACATATCAACATTAAATACATCAAAATCATTGGTAGAATTTTATTATTTGGAGTACCTTAATCCATATAAATTATGAGACTTGATACAATTTCATTACTTCACATAATGCTCTCATTTCTACTCAATCATAATCTGAAAGTGATGTTTCCAAAGATTTATAGCCAAAAAAATTTGCACATGATATAATGCTATTTTCTCGCTTTGATTACAAAATATTAATAATTGCGTCTAATCTTAGTAATTTGATAAAAGATATCTAAATAATTTGAGAAAATGAAAGCTCATTAGTTCCATAACAGATAAAAATTAAATGTTGTTACGAAATTTTATATACTACGCAGAACGAACAACATTTCAATTTCGAAAACTATTTTATACGTGTAGACAAACTTTTTGCTAAATCGAACTATTTTTAACTTTCTCTGAAGACGATACTCACTGTTATGACGACCAGGCCAAGGTTAATAAAAGATATTGGAAAGTTCTTTGTTATACAAAATCTGTACGTGATTTTTTAACTACGTATATGATAATACTTGACAGTAGTCGTCTCACAATAATCGCATGTTCGTGTCAAAGACGCGAATATTCGACAATATCAATCAATCAAGTTTTAACATTTCAAAACGAAATGATAAGCAATACTTTTACACAGTTACTTGAACAATGCACAAAATGGCTCATGAAGTTTGAAGACTGAAATCACACATATGTTAGATGTGCTTTCGTTTTAATATTTACTCTTGACTACAGCGCTCAAAAGAATAGTTACGAATATTAAATATTTTTGAATACAGTAAATTTCGAGAGATATTTAAAATTATTGAAGTGGATAAAAAATATAAAATATGAATGCATTTAAATTCTTTTAATAGCAATATATTAAAAAATTTCCTTATTTTTATCTATTATATAATAAAAATTCATGTTTATTTACAAACACCATTTAACAAATTTAAAAATCTAAAATACTCGTTACAAAAGTACTATGCATATACATAAGATATATTTTAATGTATTATTGTAAATATTTACCAAAATAATAGTACTTCAATGCAATATCATATGAAGTTCTACGTTAAAGGAATATTTGATAAATAATGTTTATAGTCATATATAAAAATTTATATAAATAATAATATTTAATGTAAATACAAAATTATTCCGATATAATTCGATATATTTTAATTACAAAATTTTTTAACTTAATTTTATATTCATTTATTAAAATTTAGTATATTCATTCATTTCACTATTAAGTAATATGATTTTAATTAGTTGGTGACAATGAATCATTATATGAATAGGGAATTTATTCGCATAAAATCAGTTGGTTCGTGTTCTTTTCAGTTCATAACGTTGTTGCAGAAACACGTGGTGAAAAGAGTGATTATTGAATTTAAAGCGAAATATTAACGCTATCACGTAAGTAAGGATATAAAATTAAACATTAAGTTATGTATTTACTATATGTAATGAAAGAAATCATTTAGTTCTAAATTTTTTATATTGATATGAATATATTTGTGTAGCATCAAATCGCATATTAATATTGCTTATTTTAATCATTTAAATATATATAAAGTAATAAATAGATAGTATTATCTTAATTAATTGTTTAAGTTTTTTTTTTATTGTACATAAATTGTATTCAAAATTATTAAAATTGAACTAAACTGCATATAGGATAAATATTGCGAGACAGTTCTGGAACATATACACTATGCCATGTAGCTTATTATATTTAAATATATGTATAGATAACATACAATATACATTATATCTTATACACTTTTTAAATTTAGGCTTGCTTTTATTAAAAAAATTGAAAACATTTATATATTATGCAATATATATTGCAAATGTAGTGATATATTAATTATATAAAAAGTTTCATTAAATACATTTTTATTTATTAATATAAAAATAGTACTTCTTTATTCATTTTTTGCACATTTAAATAAAACAATTAGCAGTATTTTTTAAGATTTATATAATAACACATCAAGGTTAATGGTATGAAATACATGTTATTCTTTTAATTGCACCATATTGTGAAAATGTTCTAGAATATGTTTTATAACATTTGTGTATGTACAGTTACATAGTATTTACATCTGACAATAATTCTGATCTTTTACAGAATGCCTCTTGCTAAAGATTTCCTTCATCCAAGTCCAGCTGAAGAAAAAAGGAAACACAAGCTAAAACGACTTGTACAAAAGCCAAACAGCTATTTTATGGATGTGAAATGTCCTGGATGTTATGCCATCAAAACTATTTTTTCACATGCACAGAAATCAGTAGAGTGCGATGGATGTCGTACAATATTATGCACATCTACAGGTGGCAAAGCTCGATTGACAGAAGGTTGTTCATTTAGGAGAAAGGTCCAGTGCTAATCTAACAGTGGTTAGGGCAACATAATGTATACATTTCTCTTTATATTCAATAAATAAACAGAATTATTATATAATTTTTTTTCATTTATTGTATCCTATCTTTATTTTTAATAAGAATTATATTTTAATTTAAAACAATTTTATACTTCAAAAATTACATTTATCATTTAAATTTTCTGGTGTGTACAACATATTCCTTCATTACTTAAAAGATTCAATAAATATACATATTGGTAATTAACACATTTTGTTTTTATTTTGAGTTACATCCACTTTGTGATAAATTTAACAGTATATTAAATTTGTTACGTTTATAATAAAATACAAACAAATATTTTCAATGAATTTCAGTTGGACAAGTTATATGCAGTAATACATATAAATAATTTATATAAGCAAACTGTTGGATTAAGGAGCAAAGTATGATATAACTTAATGTCAAATTTAATTCATTACTTAAGAATGTAGAATTGCATTATATGCTTGAAATATGCCTGGTGCCACTTCTACTGAACGAGATTTCAAAGATAACTGTAAGTAAAATAAATTAAGTACTACAGATATGAAAAGACACAAAGTTGAAGAAAATTCAGATCCAAATTTTAACCTACAGTGAGATCAGGATTTCCGGGTTGAATTTTTAATTCATTTAATACCCAAACAGTATGTGTTAATTTGAGAGATTGATACAACATGTCTTGTCCTTCAACATTTCTCTTAGCAATTGTGAATACATTATTTTGTTGCATTTTTTGTACAACTTGATCCGCGGTTAGCATTACTCCTTTTAACGTGTACTGTACCTAGAATATTTAAATATTTTCAATTATTTAACACATACTAGCGAATTTAATGACAATACATGAAAGTAGTGAATACCTCATTTTGAGCAGGTATATCTTTCCATGTACTAAGAAATACTCTTTTATCTAATTGTCCATCTTCTGCAAAATACACATTCATGGGAACAATACAAGCAAAATAAAACACATCAATATTATTTTTTATTGCAACTTGAAGATTATTTAAAGGTTCCATCCGTTGCACCGCACCGGCAGTAGATAAAATTATACTGGTATCTATACTAGCACCAGGATTTAAAGGACTTGGTACTTGCAATGGAGCAGCTGGTGTTAAACCAAAACTGTTTTTGTTTAATTGTATTGCAAAACCACCCATAGGTTGCATTGCTTTATTTGTAAATGTCATATCCATACTAATCAGACCATTTCTATTATAAAATAAATAATATTACACTTGCTATGATTTTTTATTTATTTTTTATTATTAATATATAATATATTTATAATTTATATTACTTACTTTCTTGAGAATGTTCCCCATATATCAAATCCTTTGCCCTTTTCAGCAGGTAACCAATTAACTTTAGGTGCAATATAAGAAGTAAGTCCTTGACTAAAACCAAATATATCACCAAGAAGACCAGTTGTCGTTTGAGATACAACAGGTGCATTATTTCCAGTATCAGTTCCACCCAAAATTCCATCTAAACCACTTCCTAATAAGTCTAAACCTAATCCTGATTGGGGAGCTGGTACTGGAGTAACCATTGTTGGACCACCTATAAAATTTAATATAATATGTAATTTATAAAATTAATTATAACATTGGCAAGTAATAAAAGTTTTGTTTACCAATATCCATACTGAGAAGATCGCCTATCAAAGAATCTTGAGCGGGAATAACTTGAGCATGAGGTTGTGTTGCGTGTTGGGTTGAATCCTCGCTCGAATTACTTCTAGCAGGTAATGACTTTCTAGCACCTGCTGCTCTACCTTCAACGAAAGCAGTAGGTGGTTTATGATAAACAGAAGCTAAACTTGAAATATGACATATTAATTCATCTAGTAATGTTGGTTCTAACAAGTCTGTTTCTTCCGAAATAAGAGGCTTCTCAGCAAGTACAACTTCTTTAGCAGCTGCTGGATCTGTACTAAGTAATCGCCAATAAATAAACCCTCGATCTCGTAGGTCAGGATTATCAGAATCTTGTGTCGCTAAACTAAGAACTTGTTGAACTAATTCTTGAGTATCTGTAGGTCTTTTAAGGAATAATTTAACAATTGCTGTGAGTAATTGCAATTGAACTTGTGTATTTTCATCATGAAATCCTTCTAAGAAACTTTCAAGCAATTCATCTGCATTATCAATTCGTTCTGCATACTCTCCAATAATCCATATCATAGATGCACGTGCCTCAGGTTCATCAAGTGTATCCAAATTCTCACAAAGAGTTGAAATAATACTTTCATATTTGTTAGGGTACTTTCGGAAAATGTCTTTTATTACAACAATTGCCTCTTGAACAACATAGTTGACCTAATCCAACAAAAATGTGTATAAGATTATTCACGATAAACATCTTTTTATGCAAAGTTTCAAAATACCTTTGTTTGTATGAGATCTAAAAGAGTTGAAACACATCGTTCAGCGGAGGGCTCAACTTTAATGGCACAACGACCAATAGCTCTTACAGCTTTTCGTACAAAATCTACATCGACTTCCGTAGCGTATTCTTTCAGTTCAGATAAAACTTGAGCTATATTAGCTTGGGACGCTAAACGAATCATGATGTCTAACTTTTCAAGTTTAACATAAATAGGATCATTATATTTGACAAAGAAAACTTTCATCTCGTGCTTTAAAATATCTGGGCGTTTTTGAACAATAAGATTGATATTTCGTAATGCTACATACTGCACCTCAGGCTCAGAACTAAGTAAAGTTACAAGGGGTGGAGCTAATTTTTTCGTTAATGTGCCAACAAAATCAGATTCTGATTGTAACATTTCTATTAATTTCATTAGTACCTATGTAAAAAAAAAACCTACTTTAAAAACTAAAGTAATTATAACTCCAACTACAAATATTAATTTCCTTATTAGATATACACCTTAACAGCAGATAAAACAACTGCTGCATTAGCATGAGCTAACCGTGGAGTAATGCGTTCACAAATGCTTTGAGCTTCACGATCATCTTTTGGTGAGTAATTTGCAAGGGAGTCTAAAATAAAAACTTGACCCCATTCTGTACATTCATTAAGTGCTGTTAATAATTTATTAATGGTCTGCGCATTCATTTCAACTAAAGGTTGTCCACTAAGACTAGCTTCGTTAATTTCAGACAAAGCAGCAACTGCATTTGCAACAACCTAATATGAAAGTTCAATGGAA
Organism: Eufriesea mexicana; assembly: GCF_001483705.2. Classification (NCBI taxonomy): domain Eukaryota; kingdom Metazoa; phylum Arthropoda; class Insecta; order Hymenoptera; family Apidae; genus Eufriesea; species Eufriesea mexicana. Next base: position 1,678,219 of record NW_016908980.1, on the reverse strand, counting down.
TAATAAATAATTAATAATTTTTATATTAATCTTAACAAATAAGTTTGTTATTTACCATGGGGTTACTATCTGACAGAAGATCTTTTAATTGATCCAAAAACCCTTGATCTTCAACTAAAGCTGCATTAATATCATAAAGTTTGGCCACACAAACAGCTGCAGTTTTACGAACATATGGATCCTCATCCTTCAGGCATTTTCGCAGTGGCTCACAAAGGTACTCAGTAATTTTGTCCACACGTATGCAACCCATTGTGCGAACTGCTAATGCTCGAATCAGCGGATTTGGGTCCTCGCAATCCTGCGCAAAAATCGGGCAAGCCAGGGATTCAAGTCTAGTCACAGCAGTGGCTATCTATCTCAACCCATGAATTTTAACGAAGTAGAAAGTGGTATGGTACCTTTGTCATCGGAGATGTCGCTAGCTCCTTTTGCGTGTCAGAACGAAAAAGGTCAAATTGGTCACCGTCACCATTTTGATTAATTGTTAAAATATTATACTTATCAACCATTTAATGTAATGATGCAGAACTGATCATTTTTTAAAGAGCACGAGATATCCATCTTAAGATTTTTCTATTTAAAGTTTTTTATTTTTGATAGTAATTTACAGATTAAAATTAAATTATAAGTTTCACATTAAATTGAATGTCATGCACATAAGAATATGTTACATGATATTTATTCAAACATTTAAAAATGTATACATCAAAGTGTTCATGATAATTGCATTATGAAATATTATTTTTAACACTCATTACATTTATCAATTAAGACTAAAGTTTTGTAAAGAACAAAACACTTTACGTGCAAATAGTGTAAGTATATGCACTGCATACAAGCAGCAATTTATAATGCAGTCATACATATAAAATGGACATTTAAGGAATTGGTTTATTCATGCTGTTTACACATTAGACATTATATCTAAGAAATAAATTTTTGATTCTACCACTGAGACTATTTTACATTTAATTCCCTTTTAAGGCCAATTACATCTTTAATACAAGTATATAGCTGTGTTCTTATACAACTTTCTATAAGCTGTTTAAATATAAATAACATTTTTGTAGCTTGTTGAAAATGTTCCATGCTCAATTTTGGAAACCAGCATAAAGTATACTAGTGCATTAATATTAAAAAACTAACACATATATTGTGAGCCCCTTCAGTGAATTTTGTAATAATTCTGCTAAATATTACAACTGTCAATTTCATTCCTCTTTTTAATGCTCAACTGAAGAAAAATACTGGAATTTGGTGGTAATCAAAAATTATTAAACTAAAATCAATAAAAATTATTAATATATTTTTATATTATTTAAAATATTTAAGATAAATGCCATATTTTATTCAGCCAAATTCCAGTCTCGTGCCCTTTGAAAAATAAGCAATTCATTAAGAGAAAAAATAATACATTCCGTCCCATAACGCAGACAGCTCTGTGCAAACTGATATAATTTGCAAAGCACGGTCTGTACATGATGTGAGGCAGGCTGTAAAATTAATGTTAAATTTACTTAAGAAAAATTTGTAAAATTTGAGGTATTATGACAAATATTTTTCCAGCTTGCCTCTTTGCAGACAGAGACTCTCAACATCATCCAAGTGTCATTAAAATATATAGAGGGTAAAAGTGCATTAATAAAACATAATAAGTTACTTATTAAGTTTTTAAGCTACATTACCTTAACAAATGTGTTGACAGCCATGATGGCCATATCTGGTTGACTTTTGGCATAATTCATCAGGTACAAATACACCAGTTTTTTAAGTTCTAAATTATCTGTCTGCATGCAGTTGACCACATCAGGGAAGAGTGCTGATACATCTTTACCCACAGTCATGGAAGCAATTACCTAAACATAATTAATATTATATTTAAATAAGAAACAAATAAGCATTAAAAAAATAGCTGTAACAAAAATCAAAATAACCATCAATGATGATTGTGAAAAATTATTACGAATAATAATATTAGCAATTAATTAAAATTAGAAACACAACTTATGCTTTGTTTAATAAAAACAAATATTTCAAATAATAATTTATTATTAGATACCCCAAAAATGATGAATAATACACGATGCATATATTACAATAGTATTAAAATTTATAAAGTTTAAGATATTTTTATCATATGCTTTTACTCATCCTTTTCTTTGTGCAGCATGAAACAGATTTATTAATTTGATGTTTATAAATTATAAATTTTTTAAGCATAAATAATGATTTTGCTAATTCACATTTGAAGCAAATCAATTTGATATTAACATGCATCTTTATAACTTACCTTTTATACAATTATATCGCCTTTTAAAGTCACAGCTTTGCTGCATTAAACTACTTAACTATTCATGAAATATAAGTACTTAATTGAAAGACTAACAAATTATTACATGGTTATTGTATGACTTATTCATAAATACATTTTATACAAAAATTATAAATAGTTAGGGATATTCTATCAGTAAATTGACTTACTTTTTTCACAGCTTCTTTCTTTTTCTCTTTCTTGTCATTATTCAATTCTGATTTAAGTTCAAATATTTCTCCTTTCTTGGTAGTGGTGAAATATTTTGAATCTGTCATTTTGAATTTTTAAACAAATTTTCAAAATTATTTCGTTGATATTTAAATCTACAATCTAAAAAAAGAAACAGCGATATATTACGAATGTAATAGTAGTATAGAAAAATTAAATAAGGATTCAATATAGCAAACCATAGCTTGGATCAATGTTCAAGATATATAGTATCATTCTAGTAATATTAACCATGATGTAAAATATTTAATTGTCAATTTAAAAAAATAAATAATAATATTCTTTATAATTTTATGAATTAGAAAATATTAAAGATACTCAAAATATAATACCATAACGGCTTATAGTTAAAAATAACTATAAGCATATTTTTTGTACTTTCATTTGTTTGAAATTATATTTTAAACACTGATATTTATGATAACTGAAAAATTAATGAAAGATATTATCAAAAAAATCATTCCTTTTAAATTACCTTAATTGTTTTAAAGAATCAAATACATGTGAGAAATAAACTGCCAGAACATTGACAAATCTTCGAGTAAAACGCCCTTTAACCATGGACTAAAAACACTAACAATTGATCCATCTCTAGTACCCTATTTACGCGTGATATCTCAGAACATTTATTGAGTAATCTGCAGTTAGGATAAAATTTCACCCTAGAACTTTCAACCATAGACTACATAATATCGTATGCAGAAACTTTATTTTTCAATAGATTGCTAGATTGTTCAAAAATTAAATATCGATTTTTATTTTTGAGAATTGTACAAATTTAAAGTAAGAAATATCCATTAGAATAAAGATACTTTAATAAATACAAAACAATTTTCATTCTAACTCTTATTATACAAAATTTAAAATATTACTTTTAAATATATGTTTAAATTTTATATAATATTAGTAAAGTATTAAACGAATATGAGCACATAATTTGTTTAAAATATTTGTTACGTATTTTGTGTGTTATTGAACTTAAACATTTCATTTACTTGGTATAATACGTATGTATAATGTGCGTAACAAGCATAAAGAGTATTATACGAAAAGTATTAGAGATGTGAGAATAGTATTAACTAAAAAATTATCGTTATAACGTTTCATAATTTTAGTTTTACTCATAAGTATAATAGAATTAATAAACAAATACTACATAACATTTCTAGAAGAAAACATGCCCCTGTTCTTATTTGCGTCTTATTTTTTCTTTGATTATAATTATAATTATACTAACAATTATATGATAATAATTCGCAGAAAAGGTAGTTTATACTCTATTTGTAATTATTTAAAATTAAAAACATAATAAACAAAATAAAAAAATTTAACGTTTAATTGAGTATGTTATGATCTTTTATCTTCCAGCTGAAATAATTAAAACTTAATGTAATTATATATAACTACAATATACATTTATATAATAATACTATGTCAAGGATATGAGTACATCACATTCAATTTATGATACTGTTCAGCCCAACAACTGTTGGTTTTAAAATGTTTAAAGCAAAATTACTGCAGTCTATAATACGTACTATTAGTCTATACAATAGTATGTAACAAAATTAAAATCTGTTTTAATCTATCAGTCACTTGCACAATTTAAATTAGAGTTATAATCAAGCTACTGTAAGCACGCTTGGACTTTTTCGATCCATTCTTGCGCAGTCGTTGCATCGCCAGCACAAAAGTTATATGTTCGTCTGTTCGTACGAAGCTGTAAATATAAATTTATATGGTACAAATTTCATTTTTGAAGAGAAAATGAAATAAAAAAAAAAGTAAAAGTAATATTGTATTTACATCAAAAAATGATTTATCATCTGTTTTCTTTGGTGGCCCTGGCATTGGTTGAGCTGGAGTTACGGACACTACTTCAGCTAAATCTGTAAAATTGTAAATATTTATAGGTTTATCCTATAATATTCAAATTTCAAATTATTTCTTATTTGTACCTATATATCCTTTACAATGAGAATCTTCCATGGCATCATAATACCTTAGTTGATGTTTTATAGAATCCAACACGAACCACCTCTGTTTCCAACCTTTTAGTAAAGCACCTCTTTTATAAAGGTAGCCTTCATGGGTCCTATTTTCAGCAACATTACTAGAGAATTGTTCGTAATATTGTTGTGATGAGGTTTGTATTGTGGTAACACCTAGATGTGAATTGTTAATGTTGACACATAAAATAATTCACAATGTCAGTGAGACAAATAATTAGAGTTCACAAAATGTTCATAGAATTATATAACATTCATACTTGAATTTACGCTCCCATTATCACCACCGCTTCGCGTGAGTGTATGTGTTTGTAAATTGTCAGTCACTGTCTTATACTTTGTACAATTTTTTGGTACTGCATCGGCACATTTATCATGACACACATGTCCGCAATCCACACACCGTAAACCAGCTTTTACTGGTCCCCATAATACACCAGAACATGCATCACAATGGGTTGGTGTTGCTGAATCTAATCTTTCGAATCTTTAAAAATACAAATTTATTTAGCATTGGTTTATTCAATTTAAGCCAGGTACCTGCTTATTTGATTTATGACAGTAAAAGTTACCTATGAGGATGTGCATAAACAGATCCATCATTTCCTGAAGTACTTCCACTTGCAAGTTTACCTCTTAAAAGTAATTCTAATGTAGAACGTTTATGAATCAATCGACCATGATATCTGACTAATGCAGTGCTAAACGATGCATGTCTCTATATAAAAAATAGAAATATGTTGTATGAAATATTACATCATTTTTAAATAGTTAAAATGTTCATTACTAACAGCAAGTGAATCTGTATTTGGCAATTCAAGTTTGTCCCAAAGAACTTTCCATTTTTGTGGTAAATGGCCCAATTCAGTTTCTAATTTATGAATCTCTTCTAAGAGATGAGAAAATTGATCGGGAACCATTGAACATACACCATCATACCTGCAATATAAGTATTAATATTAGTATTAATAATGTAACAAAAAAAAAAAAGAGAAAAAAACGGATTAAATGTAGTAAATTTAATCTTACCCTTGTGTAACTACTTTGCGGTTACTTTTAACAACACCATCAGCAGCTTCTGCTTCTTCCTCCTGTTGAGAATCTTGCTGTAACACTTCTAAATCATAGGCAGGCCCATGAGCCAGCTCTTCTTCTAAATAATATTGCCAAATATCGAGATTTGGCAGATGTGAAACGGGCCTTAATATTATATTTTCGGTATTAGGAGTATACATGAAATTATAAAACAAGGGACATCGTGCATGTTGTTTTTCTATGTAATCGAATATACTTTGACCAAGATTACATCCTGTATTTGTTCCTGCTAATCTACCGCCAGGATAAATTGTTTCATCATCGCTACCCGTATCTACACCTTTATGGTGACTTGTCAATGATCCTCTTTTGTCTTCAACAGCAGTAATGCCACATTCCACTCTATCAAATTCGCAGTCCAATAAAAATGTACGATAACGGCAAGAAACCGAATGATATGCTAAGAATTTTAGATAATATTCGTTGAATTCAAACGCTAATGGAAACTGCTTTTGAATTTGATGTACTATATCAAGAAACTGAAGAAAAGTGGGAGTAAAATTTGTAGTTTGCGAATTTGCTGCAAGATTACTTCTGTGTCCAAATCTATGTCCAAATCCAAGCCATTCTTTTTCGATCAATGTTCGAAAACCTTCAATGGTTCTATAATGTGGATCAAGACATACTTGTGCAACAGAACACACTGTTGCTGCAGTATCCCAACCTTCTTCTAAACAAACAGCTACTGATGAGCCTTGAACATCCATTAAGTCAATTACAGCACCAGCTAATTGCATTAAATTTTGAAGTTGTTGTAACCATTCTGAACTTTCAATTAATCTAAAATTATAGATTACGCCAATTATTTATAAAAAAATTATCATATCTACTAAAATTATCTTTGCATTAAATAAATTGCACATACTTATAAAAACTTTGGTCAGGCTCTACATTTGGAGAGCTAGGAACACAGGCTCGCATAAGTTTCTTAAATGCAGCTTTGGTATGTCTTACATCATAATATTCCACTGGAATGAAATCTGTTTTTGGCGCTGATTCCGCTTTAACACCCTTTTGCATCCAAACAATTTTTATGAAACTATATTACGTAAATCTAGAATAATACTAAATTAAAATTATCTTACCTTCATATGTGCTTTTTCACCAAGAATATATAATGCAGCGCGTTGAAAAGTATGAACGCATTCGGTACCGCTGTCTGAATCCGCGGAGTGTCTAACAGTTCCACGTTGATGAACTGAAGTTAAAGAGACTTGGGAATTATGTCTTTTATCTTTTAGTGAACCCCAACGACCAAAATTTTTAGGTCCCTTACCTCCGGATGAACTACCAAAACACAATTTATTACTTAATTCAACCTTCATTAATCTAAAATTTTAAACAGTAGAACAAAAATTATATACCTTAATGTTCCAATAGCTTTATTAAATGGATTTCTTCGTGATTGTTCAGGTGTAGCGTTACGATCTTCAGCAGCTAATAATAAAGAATCAATACTAAGAGAGCTGTCAGACATTCCCCATGCAGAACCTTGCCTTAGTGCAGATAATGGTGTAGCAGCTACAAGAGCCATAATATATTTTTCTTGTTCCAAAGATGATGTGGTTTCAGAAGATGTAGCTATGAATATAAAACAAATATTTAAGGACAATATATAAAAAGTTAAATATTTCTAAACGATTTATTAACAAATACCTTTTAAGTTAGCAGCAGATGCTGGGTGAGCCTTCAGCATGCCCATGACACCTTTCCCATGATAACCAGCGCCTCTAATCAAAAGCGCTTTTGTTCTCGGATGCCTCCATGTAATAACAGGTATTCTATTATGTCTATAAAGTCGACAAAATCTGCGGATACTTTCATCTGACACTGATGAGGGAACTATAAGAAGAGCGGGATAACTTCTGCAAATCATATAGGCACAATTCACAGAAGACAATCGAAATGGTTCGTTCCTACGATTGTTGTGTAGTCCATTTGAGTATAATCCTAAGCGATACCAATCTCTAACGTAACTACGTTCTGATAACCGTTCTAAGGTTTTGGCATCAGTTGGTGGTTGAGTCACAATACCAGGAATTTCAAAATCATCTACTATAAAAATTTAAGTATGAGTAGAATTTAAAACATTGAAATATTGGAAGTATTAAATATCTAATTTACCACTAAGATCATCATCATGACTTAAATCATTATTATCTGTTACTGGTAAACTCATTCTTCCAGGTGATGTCATGTATTTATTATTAGTGATCATATTCATATTTGGCAAGACATATTTTTGTCTTTTAGATGACTGCTTTGGTTTAAAACCAGCTTTACGTGCAGTCTTTAAAAGCGTTTTCTTAGCAAACCCTCTAAAAAAAATTGTATTGCATTTAATGAATTATAATGATGGAAGAATGTAAATAAAAAATTACTTACTTAAGGGTAGCATTCTTTTCTTTTCCTTTATGATGTGCAGTCTGAGTAACTAATACTTGACCATTGAAAGCAAAATGATGAAATATATGTGGTGGATAACGAGCCTTATGAACTAATTTTCGTAAAGTTTCAATATTTTCGGGTGTTACTTCTTCATCGAAGGCTAATTTTATTAATTGAAAAGTACACGATCGTAATTGAAGACCTTCTTGTAAGCACTGATCTAGATGTGCTAAATGTTGTACAGCAACTCGTTTTTCTTTAGTTAAAGATGTAACGGGGAAAGCACGAACTACTAATTGTTCACAGGCAAATGGATCACAAGGTATTCCTTTAAATACAATTCTATAGTTAGTAAGAAAAATTGCTCCTTCTGCTGGCAAGAGTGGTGGTATCTTTGGTAACCCTGCAGAACTTTCTTCTCTTCCATCTGGTAAAAGATAAACACGCAAACCATCCATAATAACTTCTTCACCAGGTAACATATTAGGTGTCAAAATTTTAGGCTTCTGTATTGGAGGTAATCTTTTACTTTCTCTATGTATAGCTTCTAGAGTTTCAATATGCATATGAACAACACCAGGAACCATCTGATGTAAGCATCTAACATGTTCAGCACTTACACCCCCTTCAGTACAAACACGATCTACAAATCGTGAAACCATTCGAATAACAGCACTACCTGTCTCTCCAGGATCAGTTTCTTCAAATCCAGATTCTGCATCACCACTATCGCTTGCTACACTATTTGTAATACTATTACTCGCTCTTTCATCGTCATAAATATTATCTTGGCGATGAGTTTTTGCTCCTATATCTAATGGAACCAATAAATAAACCATTCTATTTGCATAATGAATTGCTTGACTATACATGGTACTTTCTTCACTTGCAATAAGTTCCTTTTGTTTTTCTGGATCTATAGTTGGCCAAATTCTCATTTGTTCAGCAGCTATTTCAAGAGCTGATGGTTCCTGAATTTGATAAATTGAATATCGATCGCGAAATGGAAATTCTTTGCCATCGCGTGGACTAATAGGACTTAAGATACCATCATTTGTAAGTCGTGGTGGAGAATTTTCACCAGGGAGATATAAACGCTTAATATCTTTTTGAACATCCAAATAAAATGCATCTTCCCAAAATTGTTGATTTTGCCATACAGGATGTTCTTGAATACAAGTATAAGCAAATTGAATTACTCCCGTGCAAAGTTTTCTACAAAATGCTGTAGCAAGAGGGAGAAGTGCAGCAGCAACTCCATGCTCATCCATTGATGAATCGTCTTGCAATGCACAATTCATTAACCGAACTACAAGATCAAATTGTTGATGTTCTAACATGGCTTTGTTTCCGACAACATGCTGTGATAATTCCATGCAAAGCGCTAAACGAGCAGCTTTGCTTTTCAAAGCTCTTAAAACAGCTGGAAACGTTTTACGGGCATCAGATATTTTATTCTCAAATATACAGTTTATACAGTTACGCAGAACTTCCAGTCTACGTGCAGAATTGCTAACCAAATGTCTTGTATCATGAACAAATGAAATATGTGGACCCATAGGTACAATTCGAGGCTGTGATGGTCTTAATGATGACAATCTATAGATAAAATATCAAATATTAAATATATAAACCATCATTATCAGAATACATGTATAAAGATGACATATTTCTAATACAAACCTAACTTTAAGATTATTTTTGGCAAGACCCTCATCTATAATTGCTTGAACTTGTTCTGGATTAATGCGTGGTAATAGTGGTTGATGTATTCTAGCAAATGCTCCCTCAGGTGGTTTTAAAATTTTTTGTACATATGGTTGAGGATTTGGATTTTCATTTGTGTATAATTGTTGTGCTAATTCTTGTATATGGGTTAAAATAAGCCCTAATATTAAAATATTTATTTTAGATATTTCACTATTGTTAATTGCATATTCCATTTTTATTGCTTACTATGATCTTGTGCTTCTTGTTTCAACTGGTCACTTAAATTATTATACAGTTCATCCCATACATCACAAGGCCTCCATGGTGGTCCCCTTTCTGCAATAAAGGAAGTAAAAAACATGCAATCCAAAACTCTAGTTGTAAAATCGCAATCTGTCAGGCCACGTTCTCCTAAAAAAGCTGCCTAGAAATAAAAAGAAAAATTTATATAATTTTCTTGTTTCTTTATTCACTGTTTGGAATAAAAAGATAAGTATAAAGTCAATAATAATTTACCTTATGAAATGTTATGACTGGCTTTGGATGAATCCTTATTAATGTTAAACAGCTTCTATATCCTTGCAATAGTTGAGCAAAAGTTCTCATAAAAACTGCTCGTAATTCTTTATCTAACATAGGAGAATGAGGCGCCCTTGTTGCCAATGGGGGAAAAGCATAATCTGCACAGGCCAATTCTGGTTGTAATACTAAAGATAATGCATCTTGTGTTTGTGAAAGAAGTGGTTCTGGAAGTAATGGGAGTGAAACCCCATCTGGAACCATAATAGAACCTCCATCCAAATCAGCAACTATTACATCCATCTATAAAAAAATATAATACAAAATTTCATAAAAAATCATTGTGGTAAATAAAGAATAATATTGTGCACTTTTATTGAGCATCTTACAAGTTCTGCAACTTCATGTTTTAGTGAACTATGTACACCCATAATAAATGGAGTAGGTGTACTGAGTACTTCAACTAAAGCTGCTGGTAGAAGAGGAATGTAAACATGCGTATATCTAAATGGATACATTAATGCAGTAAGAGCACGACATCCTTCTGTTAATCGTGAATAACTTGCAGAATGAAAAAGTATTTTATGTTCTGTCATAACAGCACAGAATAATACTAGTACATTACGAATTCCTGTAAAATATAAATACTTTAATAAAAAGATATAAATAAAAATATATTCATAATAATGATTATTTTACTCTTTACCTAGTTGCTGAAATAAAAGATTTACACTACTGTGTGTTATTGGAAGAGAAGGACTAATTGGAGGCTGAAGTGCTTGACGATCCCCTGCACCAATGCTAAATCTTACTTGTGGTCCACCAGCAGGTGGTACTTGTATACAACCTAATATGTTTCCTACAAGAGTCTCTAATGGTATTCCAAGATTTTCTACATACACTGTGTATATAATGCCAAGACAATTCTAAAGTAATAATATAGAAATGTTACTCTTAAATATAGAAATACATATAATTTTAATTACATAAGAAATCTAAAAATGCATTTAATTTTAATATAAACAAAATGTTACATACTCTGAAGGTTTCAATGTAATCAAGTCTGGAAACCAGCACCAGACATTTAGGTGCATACATAATGCTATGATGTGCAATTGTGGGTATTGTTCTAACCAAAGAACGACTATCACCATCTACAGGATCTTCTTCTTCGTCTACAGGCTTACTTGGCAAAATAGACACTGTTTCATTAAAACACATGCAAGCACAATAATGACGATTTGCATCAATATCAGTTAAAATAGATACAAAAAATCTTGGTTCCTGTCTTTCTGTAGATAAGGCCCATCCTTGTGGTTGACAAAACTATAAAATAAAATTAATAATAAAAGATTAGTTATACAATGAGAACATAATAAAAGTAAATCTTACCCATTCTATCCCTTCTATGAATGGTGTATCTGACCAATCCTTTTCTGGAAACCTTTGTAAAATGATTCCATTACTTATACCCCCTCCTGCAAAAATAAATAATATTGTACATTACATTAAATATTTTTTGTTACTATACTTGTAATAAACATATTTTTGCAATAAAAGTGTTTTAATTTTTTAAACAAAATTAAATAACAAATAATGTGTACCAATGATTATTAACATACAAATAGAATAATCTCTAATGTAAACATCTATATAGGAATTATACATTTATATTATTAAATATGATATGTATATATTTTGTTATAAAAGTGATACATTATTGTCATACGTTAAATGTTTATCAATTATATATATTAAAAACAATGATATGTTTTTGAAACATAACTTTTGTTAAAAATTAAAAACTTACTCTCTTTTTCGTGGTCGTAGCCGACCACAACAAAGTAGTCGGCTAACCGAGACATTTCGGTATACTCGTGGGGGTTCGTGGGGGTGATAGCGCCCAACATCCCACGTAGATTTTAATACACGTGATTTCATGGACCGTATCCTACCAAGCAACAATCAACTACCTTGTGTCAACGTTACACATAAATACGCATCAATATGCAAATTAATTGAAAAATATTAAGAACATTTTTGAATTTATATTTTCTCATTCAAACAACACAAATTTTAGAGTAAAGCACCAAGAACGTGATGTCGTCGTAAGTATATTTAAAAAATTTTGTTCGAATAACAAATTTCAGACGATGGTTGAAATTTTACAGACATCACACGCACCGTTGAAAAGAGATAATTCACATTCGTCACGTTTAGAAAATGAATTCATTCGTCATCACAAGAACATATAATATTCTATTTATTTTATAAAATACAATATGATGCCACACCCCGAAGCGTTAATCCATAACCTTCCAAACTCAAGCGCCACATTGGGTGTTTGTTCAACCGCGTATGAACCAAAACGCGCCACAGATATACAAACGAAGAGACGAATGCGCTGTAATTCGCATTTAATTTTACTTTTTTTGTCTTCTGCTTGGGTCACTGAAAATACTTTGAATCTGAAAACATACGCATTATTAGAGACGTTACCTCAATGTAACTTTATAGCGCGTTCATAGTAAAATTATTGCATAATAGGTGCATGTATAATACACATCCTATGTGTATTTTTCAATTTATTAAACAATTTTATTTTTTAAACACAAAAATATAAATTATCTATGATATAAAATTCAATATTTTCGAATCTATTCAAAAATTTGTATCTAAATTCTTTCATATTTTATAAATCGCTTTTATATTAAACTTATTGTAACTATGTAAAAAGTGTAATATTGTAGATATTTTAAAAAATTAATCAAATGTAATATTACATATCATGATTATAAAATATTGTTTATTGGTTATAAATAATTTTATTGAGTGAGTTTTATATGGTATACTATGTATACTTGCATTGTATATGTTTAAATGATACCTAACCTCCTAGGTATTATCACGTAAAAACATTCGTTTGATATGAGTGTCTTGTAGTTTATTTAAAATAATTAAATACTTTCAAACATTAAACAAATTATTATTATACAGTTAGAAACATAAACTTTTTAATTTTATATAAATTTAATAAGTTTTAGCAAAACGGATATTTCTGAAATACTTTCTAAAATGTTTATGGATGCAATGATGGGATTTACTATTGCGACAATAATAGGTTATTGTTTATATAAAATAATGGTAATGAAAAATACAAAAAAATTGCAACCTTCTAATGATTGTAAGGATTGTAATAATATAGTAAGCAAATTAAAATTCAGACATCTATATTTCTTTATGTTTAATAAATAAAATAAACAACTATAATGTATTTTATTTGCAGCAAATGCATTCAGGTTATTATAAGCTTGTATTAGTTATTAGAACTGATTTAAAAATGGGAAAGGGAAAAGTTGCAGCACAGTGTGCTCATGCTGCTGTTGCAGCCTATAAGGCAGCTATAAAAAGATGTCCTATACCTTTGACTGGTTGGGAATATAATGGACAGCCCAAAATTACTCTTAAGGTATGAATATATATCTGATATACATATATTTCTTATGTATTTAATATTGTTTTATTATCAAATACCTATTATTAAACAAAAAAATATTTAGGTGGATAGTGAAGATGCTTTGAAAGAAATAGCGGCACAGGCTAGAGATATGGGTCTTTTAACTAATATAATAGAGGATGCTGGACATACACAAATAAAAGCAGGAAGCAAAACGGTATGTGCAATTGGTCCAGGCCCAGCTGAGCTAATAGATCAAGTAACTGGACATTTAAAGTTGTTTTAATAATGTGTTCAATAAAGGATCACTCAGTATGACAATGAACCCTAATTTTTTATCTAATTTTTATATTTATTTTTTATTTTTTTGGACCTAATTTTTCATAATTCACTGATTTTATTATTAGATTTTTATTGATATGCTGAAAAATAATTAAATACAGCAATTCATATTTTGTTGATGTAAGTATAAATACATAAACATAATTTATATAGAAAGATGCATTCCATTAAAAAAATGCACCAATATATTTATCAAAAATGAAAAAGTACAATCTTTTAAAATAGTTTATACAAACTTAAATATGTTATCAATTTGAAACATTATTTCAGTCACTGGTCACATTTCGCGTATAATAATTTCATTTCATAAATTTAAATATAACATTATACATGAACAATGTTCATTTTTATACTAATATAATACATTTTTGTATTAAAAAACACGGGTATAGCATTAGGTGCCGTTGTAAACAATATATTGTTAACAGAATTTTATTAATTATCAGTGTAAGCAAATGGCATATACTGATATTTATATTGGAAAATATATTATGTAAAGATTAAAAATGTATAAGTAGAGTCATATTGCAACAAAGTAAGCATTTTAATTACCATAAATTATTCCCAGCTCTGATCACAAAACATTGAAAATTTGTTTCCAATAAAATATCTTCCATTCTTTGGTACCTCGTGCTATTATTCTCATTTAAAATATCATTTAATGCTTATAAATAGTATATAAATAATCTACACTGGTGGAGGAGGTGCTTTTCGATGTATTTTGTTAGAGCTGGTAGCACTACATTGTGACTCAGCAATAGATCTACCATCAGCCTCATCCCTTCGACATAATTCTGATTCGTTTTGCATCCAATTTTGAGTTTGATTATGGTTTGTTCGTGTTGATTGATTTTCTTCATTTCCAGAAACAGAACCTACTTCTTCTAATAATTTTGATAAAGATGGTGCCAATCCTAATCCTAAATTTCGCTCATGATATACATCTGAAATTGTAGGTGTTAATTCACGTGTTAAACTTGTAAGAGACGTGGCTACATTTCTTAAATTTTGATTATGTGTTTCTGCAGGTTGTGTAGAATCAGTCTGAGAACAAATATCTTCAGTTGTTGTAGGATGACGAGGTTTTCTAGGAGAATTAGATCCGATTTCTGTTCTAACACTTAATCTTTCTAGTACTGTTGCTGGTAATGGTGGTAATGGTTGTCGCCTTAAAACTGTTGCATGACCATTATCCCAATCTGTTACTGAACTACTTGAACTAGACCCTGGTCTTATGCTTTGATCAGGATAAAGATTTCTAATACGTGTTTGATGATTTAAATTGAGTGCTACAGGAGGACTAGGAGTAAAAGCAACATCCGATTCACCTATAAAACATGTACATGTATGATTTTAATTGCATGTTTAATACTTATTTAAATTTTAATCTGATTTATTTATACCTCCACCATTCTGACATGGTTGTCGTGTTGTAGGAATTGGAACATTTGGTGGTTCCATTGTTTTCCCATCCGGTTCACCTCGATGTCGAACATAATTCGCAAACGCACCTCCTAATCTAGGTCGTTCTATGACATTTTTGTCAATATGTGCAACAGAAGCTAGGCTTTCCATTGAACTACTAGAGTCTAAAGTCAAACTTTTAGGTGCTTCTTGTGTATCTAATAATATAATTATAATTTAGACAATATAATTTATTTGTATTTTTATTGATGATCAGTACAAACTTACCAAATAAGGCTAGAAGAGCTTGAAGAGCAAATTGAACAGCTCTTCGTGATGCTTGCTTTCCTGTTCTTAATGTAACTTCGGATTGACCAACCTCCATGAGATCAAAGCCTAAACTTGCAAACAGTTCATGAGATCCTGATGCTCTCCATACTGGTACTGGTAATGTAACTTCTTGACCTTCTGTTGCACATGTAGCTCTTCTCATTGCAGCAATAACATCCTCTGCAGCTTCTGGTGCCTATAATAGGTATAAAAAATGTCTTTAACATAATAAGTTATTAATACTCGCATCAAAAAATGTAGATTTATTTACTACCTGCAACAATCTAGCAAGTGCATGTAATGATGATGGCCCCAAACCCAACAATGCTTGCAAGCTTGCACTACATCTTGTTAATCTTTCTTCTGGATCACTTTGTGGAAAAAATACAGAAGATGGTATCCCATTTCCAGCAGGTTCAAATCTAAAACCTACTGACATTAAAAGTTCTCGCCAACCAGTAGCTGCTCCCACTTTATTTTCAATACTACGTTGAGTTGTGTACATAGCATTCTTTTGTCCACGATGTATTCGTTGTAACGATTTTTCTACTAAATGAAGTGTCACACGTAGTGCATCACGGCTTTGTTCGGGACCACCACGTAGTAACTCAGCAAGTGCTTGTCCCATTAAGGCAACCTAAATTTATATTTTATGAACAACTATGAATACGTAAATTCTTAAATTTAATCAACTTTTTAAAATTTATACTTTGTTTGATAATCTTGCATCTCCACCAATAAGTAACCAACCAGCCCAATTTGCAGGATGTGCGAAATGTCTTGTATGCTGAACTGTTTGCATAGCTTCTGCCAATGCTCTTGATGCCCTAGCACCTTGTAACATAGCACTATAAAATGCTCGTAATAATATACTACCAGCTGTAGGTGGAACTGCCCACATTCCTATAAGTACACATTGTGCTCCCGCATTTAATAAAGCTTTGGCTAAATTTTGTACACCATCTGACGTAGCAGTTGTATTTTCTGTACTATTCCAACCATGGCCATTAGATATTACAACTAAACGAGCAGCTATTCTCAGTTTTGTAATATCTGAATAACTTAACAAATATTCTGGTCTTACAGAAGAATCTTCACAAGGATCTGCAGTTAATGCTAAACTCGCAGAGTTCCAAAAAACTGGTACTGTCAAATGTACACACTCTGCATCAGGTAAAGATCTTAAAACAGTTGACCTTGTTGCTTCTGTTCCTATTAGTAAAAATGAAAAATATTATTTGGTTCTTTAATTTATACAAATATGTGTTAACACTTACCAGTTAAAGCACGAGCTTCTAATAATTCAGCAACAATCTCAGATTCTGTTTCGGTAGAAGCAATGCTTTCAGACCACCCATATTCTTCTCTAATTTCTTCAGGAAGCACAGGATTTCCTGCAACTAATGCAGCTACTGTTGCACCTCCTTCTGGCATAGGAGTTTTTGATCGTTTTTTTAAAGCTGCAAGAGATGGTACAACTAATAAGGAAAATCTTTCGCATAAATAATCTTCTCCAGGGTTTGATTGTAAAGCTGGAAGTGGCGCCAAATATAACGATTTTTCCACTACCATAATTAATTCCTTTCTTGCTGGTGGTAAGAGATCTTCAAATGGTGCTAAAAGTAAATCGTAAAGTACTTGAATTGGTAATGGTGACTGCCATGTAGGTCCTTTGGTCCCTCGTCCCCACCGAGCACTTCCCGCTCGTGAACTAACTGAACCCACACTAAACAAACTGCTTAAACTGTATGAACTAGCATTAAGATGGTGTCCTCTTGATGGTATTTTTGTTTCTTCAACAAGTTCACTTGTTTCATCTAAAAGAGCTTCTCGTGCTTGCAAAACTCGTTTTTCTAATCCTATACCATCATCCAAACTTGTAGAATGAAAACGTAATAGTCCCCGACCAGGAGCTAAGCACCAAGCATGTAATTCACATCCTACTTCACTGGAATATTATTTCATGTATATCAACCTTTTTGTAGAATTATGATTTATTTGTATTATTTATTGATAAATTTAAATTACCTATAATATAAAATAACTCCACGTTGTCTATCAATAATTTCAGAATAATGCGCAGCATCATCCAAACAATTACTTTTACTTCGTCTTGATCTTTCCGCCCAATTCAGAGCTTCTTCGGCTCTATTTAAATTAATTAATACTTTTTGTAACATTCTATATGTTTCTGATAACAACTCAGACTTATTTGGTTGTCCACACATAAGAGTTGAAGAAATTCCGTCTAATGATTCTAATAAATTTGCTGCTTTTTCTAAATGTTCTACAGCAATAACTGCTTCTCCAGCTTCCCAATGGACAAGACCAAGTCTATGTCTCAATCTGGCTGCTTCTTCTCTTCTTCCTAATCCTTCAGATAATGATAATCCAGATTGCAAATAACTCAAAGCTCGTGATAAATCACCACACAAATGGTGAAGTCGACCTAAACTGGAAAATGCAGCTGCTCTTGCTGGTTGATCTCCAGCAGCTGCTGCAAGACTTAATGATTGTTCTTGTAATCTTATTGCTTCTTCAAATTGTCCTAAAGCTTCTTGAGTCACACCTAAGTTTGCACAAGCTCTAGCTTGTAATCCAGCTGCATCTAAAGCTTCAGCAATTGAAAGTTCTAATTGATGATGTCGTAATGCAGAATTTGGATCATCCATTAATAAATGAACAGCTCCCAATCCACTAGCAGCCTCTGCTTCAGCAGCCTTGTCCCCAAGTCCTCTGGCAAGAGCCAATTGATGTGATAAACAACTAACAGCTTGTTCGTGATTACCTAATGCAGCATGTACTCGACCTATAAAATTGATATTATCAACTTATACATTAAAATGTAATGTAATTCCCTAATGTAATTCTTCATATATTGATTACCTAAATCTCCGTAAGCTGCACCTCTCGATTCTGGACTATCAACTTCATGTGCAGCTACTAATCTTTTTTCAAAACAAACTAAAGCTTCTTGTAAGTTTCCAGTTGCTTCTCGGGCTCGACCTAAACCTCGATATGCTCTTTCTTGTTCCCTTATGCTTTTTAGTTTTGTAGCAGCTGTTAATTGCTGCTCGTGACATTTAATAGCTTCTTCTGGATCTCCCAAAGCTTCATAACAATCGCCTAGATTGCCAAGTGCCCTAGCTTTATTCAGTAAAGCTGTGCCTGTGGTTAATGGTTCTAAAGTAGCTAACTGTTGTTCAAAATACCCAATTGCATCTTCATAATGTGCCATATTAAGTCTAGCTATTCCTAGATTTCCTGTTTTTAGGGAAGAATATTAAGTATTATTGTTCAAAATTTAAGCAATTTGTATATTATAAACAAAATTTACCTAAAGCTTGTGCTTCAACTCCTGAATCTGCTAATTCTTTTGCTCTTTCAAGTTGTTCCTGATAACATTTTACTGCATGGGTATATTGACCTAGTGCCATATGCACCGCCCCTAAGTTGCCGTGAGCTCTGCACTCGCCACGTAAATCACCAGCTTCTTGTCTTAAAGTTAGTTCTTGAGTATGAAATCCTAGTGCCTTATCAAGATTTTTTATTGTCCGATGTGCGATACCCAAAGCTCCATAAGCAGCAGCTTCTAAACTGCGGTCACCTGCTTGTCGTGCTAAATTCAATTGTCGCTGATGCATTTTTATCGCTTCTTCGGCTTCACCAAGACGTAAAAGACAGTCCCCAATATTCCCCAAAGCACGAAATTTTCCGGCTAAATGTTTAGTCATATGTGCAATAGCTATATAAATAGATAAAATCATATATATTTTAGTATTTGAATTTTTATTTAAAAAATGTAAATGTACAGCTTTACATGTCAAACTTTCTTACCCAAATAATATTTTTGACATTCCAGTGCTGTATCTAAATTTTCAAGAGCTAAATGTGCCAACCCTAAATTACAATAAGCTCTTCCCATACCAGATTTATCCTGTAAATCCTTAGCTAATGCCAAATCTTGGTCATAATATCTAACAGCTTCACGATGATTACCTAAACAATAATGAGCATAACCTAAGAAGTGACATGCTTTAGCTTCTCCTTCTACATCATGTAACTCCTGAGATAACATGAGATAATTCTCATAATATGGAACCGCTTCTTCAAATCTACCACGAGATGACAAGCAATTCGCAAGATTTAGTAAAGCACATGCTTCGCCAGCTGTATCTTTTAACTCGCGTGCTATAGCTAAATGAGCCCTATAATGTCTTAGTGCTGCTTCATGACCTTGTACAGCTTGATATGCTACTGCTAAATTCCCATGTGTACTAGCTTCTGAACTACGATCATTGACCTACATGAAACAACAACTTTTAAAATATTAATAAAATGTATTTAAATATAGATTTATATAAAAATTCGTTCTTTATAACATATTCTAAACAATTTACCTCTTTGCTTATTGTTAATTCTTGTTTATGATATTTAATAGCTTGTTCATAATATCCTAATGCATTATAAGCATTTCCAATATTTCCATAAGCTCTACCCATACCAGCTTTATCTCCTAGTGATCTAGCAATTCCTAAATGAGCTTGATGTAATTTAAGTGCCGCTTCATGTTCACCAAGTAATTGATAAACTATTCCTAAATTACTACATGCTCTCCCTTCAGCAACTTTATCTTTTGTAGCCAAAGCAACATCAAGTTGCCTTTGGTGCCACAGCTTGGCCTGTGCAAGATCGCCTAAATAAAAGTACATGTAAAAGAAATTTTAGAGTGAACTTAATTTTTCATTGAATTTCTCATGAATTATTGTCCTAAAAAGTTCACCTGCACATCTTGCAGCATGACCTAATCCAGCATAAGCTCTCATTTCTATTGCTCTATCACCAAGTTCTTGAGCTATTCTTAAAACATTTTCGTGATAAGCCATTGCTTGACCAAAATTTCTTCGATAATGATGAGATGAACCTAAATTACTAAAAGCTCTTGCTTCTTCTACACGATCTCCTAAGCGTCTTGCTATTCTCAAATGTTGTGTATGACAATCAACAGCACTTTCAAATTCTCCCATTGCTAAATAAACTGCTCCCACATTTCCTATTTCTCGGGCTTCCTGAAGTCGATCTCCCATTTGTTTTACTAATTGTACACATTGTTTATGAGATGCAAGTGCATTTGGTAAATCACCAATAGCTGTATAAACGTGACCCAGGCTAGTTAAAGCAGACGCTGCAGCCTGAGTATCTTTGCACTTCATAGCTAAAACCAATTGATACCTGTGTGCTGTTAAAGCTTCCTTAAAACTGCCCTTGCTAAAATATGCTGAGCCCAGATTTCCATGAGCTCGACATTCACCCTGTGTATCTCCTAAAGATCGTGCGACACCTACAAATATATTTACTCAAAATTTTGGGAACTATTTTATTGACACATATTTATTATTTTATTTATCTTGAATATTTACCTAAATCTTGTTGCATATAATTGATAGCTTTATCTAAAGAATTTAATGCCCAATATGCACTAGATAGAGCAGAAAATACAGAACCTCTTAATTTCAAACTACAAGAACCAATAGTAAGTGCAGCTTCTAATACACCAGCTGCTGCTTTATACTGTCCTGCTCCAAGAAGTTCTTGACCAACAACAGAAATGACAACAAAAGGAGATTCATCAAGTTTCATTGCACGTAATTGTTGAAATGTCGGTTCTAGTGTTGCACGTAACGGTGATTTTAAAGATGCTTCCACAAGACCAGATAACAGCTGACAATTAGAAGGGTCATGTGCCAATCCTGTACTAAAGGCCACAAGAGCCTCTCCATGCCTTCCTAGGCATTGTAATGCGACGCCTTGACGGTAGTATGCCTAATAAAAAAATGAATTTTTGGATTTATTTGATAAATGAAGAAAAAAAAAATATGATTAACTTACTTTAGGCCACTGAGGGCTGAGTTCAGTAGCTCTAACAGCATCTTGAAGAGCAAGTGCAAATAAACCCATTTTGAGCCGGGCAGCTGACCTGTTTGAATATAGCACATGGCTGAGTGGATCCAAAGCAAGAGCTTCTGTGTACAAGCTTGCAGCAAGAGCATAATCACCATTTTGACATGCTGCATTACTGCGGCGTACAGTCTCTAAAAATAGAGATCTTGATCCAGCAGCCAAGGCCGACGTACCTTCGGGCTCCACCTTAAAAATTACATACAATTTATACATATAATACATGTATATGAATTTATATTGTATTGTTACTATCATTACTAATTTAATGATATTTATAAAAAATTATATTCATCATAATACATATGATGATATTAATAATACAATACAAATATACAAATATATCATTACAAACATTAGTTATAAATATATTATAAATAATACAAATATTAATTTTATTTTATAAACAGAAATAAATAATTTAATAAATAAATTTAAATAACTATTTCCATTTATTTTTTGAAATCAATATTTTAATTATTACAAAACTGAAAAATTATTTTATAAAAAGTGCGCGTTTTAATTTAATACAACTTTTGTTTTGTCACTTTCAATATAAATTTTTATTGAATTTTATTTGTATGTGTATATTTAAGAATAGATGTAACATAATTTTAAAAACGTAATTCATTATCAAATTTGCAAGCATTAATCTTATAGTAAATAAAAAAAATAGAAAGAACAAAAACCAATAAAATTAAACGATTTTAATTCTAAAATATGATAATAATATTCGTCATCATATACTGTAGGATCTTGTTGTTACCTCAGAGATATCCCTATGAGACATTGCTTAAGACGAGCAGGTAGCATCCTCCTGCATGAGCATTATCTGCAGCAAGGGAGTTTCATTAGATAAGACCACACATTTTAGAGTATAAGACCTTTCTAGGTCTTCCCACACCACCTTTCTTTTCCTCATTCACATTTATTTTCTACAAAGTGCTACTTTCAAATTTAGACAGCACTCACCGGATACACGCTGACATTAACTATTTCGTCCTAGTAATCAGAATATTCGCTAGGATAGGTGAATTGATTTGATTAATAAAAAAGGAGGGAGGAAGGCGTCTTAGGAGGGCACCCACTGCATTCCTCAGGCACAGCCATCTTGGAATGTGACCCCGGGCCCCCCCTTGGGCCCAGAGTGGGGCCGGCACTGTCTGCTACTATATCTTTGTGTATTGGGCCTCACATGTACAGCTCATAAATTTATGCTGCTGTGTACTTACATATGTATGCATAGAAATGAAGAATTCACATATTAAAATAATGTTTTATATATATAAATACGATTTTGTAAATTATTTTTACAGATATATGACATTTCAATTATTGGATTTTATATGACTGTTCCTCTTGTACAATATACACAGTATACTGTGTAAATAATAACAGTAAATAGTCTTTGCAATTTCTAATATTTATAATATAATATATAAAAAGGTATATACACATAAGCGCGCGTCCACACACAGGACACGTACACGCATGTGCACCTGTATATGCATACACATGTATACACGCTGTACGTACACACACAACATACACGTGCGCACGCACACATATATCATCGTGCGTACACGCACCATACATGCACGTATAAAATGTTCATAATTGCTTTTTGTGTTTTTATATTTTTTTTAAAGGTTTTATATACTTTGGAAAAACAGGTTTTCATAAAACATTTAGTAATATTGTAAAGATATATATTTCAATGTACAAATAATACAAAGTATTATGAACCATTGTGTTTCATTGTTAAAGTAATAAAATAGATAGTTTGCAGTTGTTATAAGATTATAAAATCTCTATTTTGAAGGAACTTGTAAATGTTTGTCTCCATTTAAATGTCACAGCCATTATAGTAAAATTTTCATATTCAATTAATGCTAGAATGTATTACAATATCTGAGTGAAGATTATTATGTCTATTGGAATGTGGGCATATATAAAAATAATTTTATTTATAATAAATTTTGTTACCCGTCCTACCTATTATAATTTTATTTGAATGTGTATTGTTACTACACTGAAAAGAAAATTAATAAAAAAATAATCTATTTTTCCTCACTTATATAGTAAACATTTTTTATTATTTTCATTATTTCAATTAAGTTTTTTATATTTTTGTACTGAAACTGTACAATATTTCTTAGAATAGATTATATACATATCTACATAACTTATGCATATCATATATAAATCACTTTCACAATATAAACATTCATTTGATGACTCAAATTTATAGGAATGTTAAATATTTAACAGTTGTTTTAAATAAAATTTGTAAATTGGTGTATAATCAACCAATAACAATATTTTTGGACAAAACTGAAATGATTGTGAATTCAATTCACATTACTATTTCCATCCCGTGCATAAAGTGTACATTAAAAAAAAATTTATATAAAAATATATATATATGTAATGGAATTTGTTGTACCCTGTGCAACTGTAATTTTAAATTTTCTACTGAAGCTAATTAATATCAAAATTGATATTCTTTGATATAATTTTGTTTCCTTTAATTTCAATTAAAATGTCCATTATGATAGAATATTTTGGTATGTATCATATTTGAATGAAAGCATTTCTAAATATACTGCTACAGATTCATTATGTAAAAGAATATGTGAATATAATTATGAAATTATAAAAATTACATTTGCACTGACATTTTAAAATATACAATTGCAAAATTAGTAACTTTCAAGGCCAGATTTTATCAAAAATTCCTTTAAAAGAATCATAAATCATAAACGTTATACCAACATCTAAACATACTCTACTTAATCTTGGAACAGTTCCTTTATAAAATGCCATTGGACCTTCATTCTTCCATATTTGTTTCACACAATCTATACTATTTTTGTACTTTGTGGCTTCTAGACCCTAAAAATATGATTTATATTTAGTGACCTATATCTATAAAAAAAGACTTAATAATTATAAAACTGAAACTTTTACCTGCATTCTAGTTTTTACAACATCAATTGGAGTATTTCCAAAAACAGATATTGCACCAGCACATGCACCAAATATTCCAATAACCCATTTTGGTATAGTAACATTTTTGTCTCCACCTCTATACTGTTCTTTCAATGATTCCATAACACAAAATCTAATTGCTTGGTTTGATCCTTGTTTTAAAATTGTAGGTGTTAATCCTTGATATATACCTCTGAGTCCTAACATGTAAAAATATAAAATTCATAACATATGCAAATATGATACAATTAGTTGCAATTCTAACAAAATATGATTTAATATCATAAAGAAAAGGATATCATGCTATTGCACATGTGTAAACTGAGAACTTCCATATAACTTGACCATATAATTTGACCTCCTTATATAAAGGAGGCTTGATTAGGCCTATAGTAACTTTATATATAGTTCAAGGTAAATTTATTTACTTTCAGCTCATGAAATAATTAAATTTCTAGTTTCCTTTAAGATCATACTTATATAAAAATGTTATAATTAAAAATAATTTATTAACATTAACAGTTTATATACTAAATAATATTAATATTCTACTTGCCATATTCCTTAGTAATCATTCCTATACCATGAAAGAATCCTTTGTATTTTGGATTAGCAGATCGTTGGTCATTTATAAATTTTACTTTAATAGTTTCCATAGGAGTAACTGCAAAAATAGCTTCAGATGCTCCAGCACATAATCCTGCTATGAAACTCCTTTGTGTACTAAGTTTACCATCCGAATCTACTAATATTTCCTTCATTTTCTCAAAGGAACCAAAACGTACAGCTGATTTTGGTATTGAACCATAAAGTAATACTGAAAGACCTCTATATAGGCCAAAGAATCCACGGTTCTTTACAGTTTTTCTCACACAATCCCATATTCCTGAATATTCTTTATTAGGTCCAGCTTTACCATCAAGTTGTAATTGTGTTTTTACATATTCAGTTGGATAGGTAATACATATTTCTATACCACCGGTAATGCCTCCTAAAAAAAGATTCATAATTTTATTAATGTTGCACGTTTTATTATTCAAAAATTTATAAAAAAAAAAAAAAGAGTTTAATATGTATTCAATTGAAATATATATAAATATTAAATTTCATTCATTAATAGTAATAAAAATTACAAAGTAAAAAAAAATAATTTTAACACATGTTTTCAAGGTTAAATAATTATTAATTTTTGAATATATCTTGCGTCAAATGCGCTAGATCGGTTTAAATATTTTTTTATAATTCCTTAAATTTTACTTATATTCCGTCTTTACTTTCGATTAATGTGTTTATATTTTATTACAGTATATTAATAAGTGGCGAAGAGCACTTCGAATAAATTAAAAATGGAGTCATTAAAGTAAAAATGTGATAAAAAGGAAATAT
>NW_016908980.1:1546369-1651996 GCF_001483705.2 Eufriesea mexicana | reverse complement strand
GCCGAAATTTCACTCTGTTGTTGCAATTATTTGTGCATTAATAAACTGATATCCATCTTTCGAATTTGCCCTTGCTTGTCCGTAGTCTCTTCCCTTCAGCCGTCAAATCCGAACTGAGCCGATTGATATTTGTACATTTCGATGCGCGTCCCCCTTCCCCAAATGACTTCTTTTACTCACATTATAAGTTGATAGTCGAATATTTAACACTACATATGTAATGTTAATTGAATAGGTGACTGTAGATGAAATGACTGAAATTTTGCATATGAATAATATATTTTTCAAAGCATTTTGTGATTTTAATATCTTTTATTGTTTACTTATTCTTTCTTTTATTTCAGCATCATTTCTTTCTGTATTTTATTTATAAAAATCATTTCAATCGAAATTAATTCTATTATGTTCTTTTTGTCTACAAGTATTATAAACTTTATTTTCAGTGCCAATTACATACATTATTCATAGAAATTATACTATAAAATTTGTATTTATTCTTCTTGATATGTGAATAGTAAACTATAATTAATAAAATGATAAAAATCGAATAACCAGAAATAAAATAAATATATTGATTATTCATACAATTCAATATTTAATTTTACTTTGTAATATTTTATAAAATAAAGTATACTAGATGAAATGGTTCACTTATAGTTAATGGAGTATTCCAAATTTCTTATCAATATTCAATTTCATTACATGATCACATGACATATATTTCATAAACACTTACAATTAAGTAGATTAGCAAGAATTATTTTTTATTTTCATGTTATGTAACGTCAGTTATGAATACACAGTACATAAGGCATGCAAACAGGGAATGATTATAAGAAGATAGGAACGTCTTTTTGCTGGTAGATAAATTTTTATATTAGTTTAGCAATATTATTTTGGTAGATGTATAAAATTTTATTAAAATGCACTTTATTACTTATTTAAATTTTAACATAAAAATTTTATTATATTCAAACTTTAAAAAACTCCAAAAATGATAAAAATGGATGTTTTCTGAGCAAATCTACAAGTATGATAGTTTATTATTATTAGTAATATAATTTACCCTCGTAATGTACATGTTTTACCATCCAGGTGTAGTGTTTGCTAAACGTCTCATGCGCCTGTAACAAAAACCATTGTAATTATTTTACGTAGACTATAATAACTACATTATATAACAATTTTTACCGCGTATTTCGATCCTGATCGCGTATTTTTTTTTCCATTTCTGCATCTGTTAATGTTTCTAAAAATGGTGCCCATTGATCAGCTTCTGAAGGTGGTCTAAAAGGTACTTCTACTGTGGGTAAAGGTGCTTCAGAAAATGCATAGGTTCTTTGGTGCCATGATAACTGTCCACGTACACTAAAATATATTTAATTAAAATACATAACAGATTCTTAAAAAATATTTTATAAAACATATAGATTATTTATACTTACCTATAAGCAATAGCAGTAACAAATTCTCCACCAAGTCCTAATTCAGCACAAAGTTTCATTGCAAATTTTTCAGGATTATTTTCTTTTTCAGACATATCCCATTCTACTTGATCCACTAAAGATGTATTGCCTACATGTATGTTTAATTTAATTATAACTCGTTGATCACACTGATCTTCTAAAATTGTTTCTTGTGGGAAAGCTTCTATTTGTTGCCTTATAGCTTGTGCAATAGCTGGTACAAAGGTTAATGGATTTAAATCTAAATCATCACATAATACCTCCGCAAATTGTTCTGGTGTTATAAGACTTTCTGAAAGAAGAAATTTATTTTGTTGTATATTATGTAAATATATATACATTATATTATATTATATTATAATATAATATAATAATACAATATACATATATACATGTATACATATACATATACGCGCGCGTTCGTGTGTAAACCTATGCGTATGTGTTTGTGTGTGTGTGTAGCTATACACAAACATACAATAATAATTTTAACATAATATAACTTACATCTGAACTTAACTTAAATCTAAATTTATAATTCTAACACAAATTATATTGCACATATGTATAAAGTAAATGGTACATAAAAAACCATACCATTCTTATTCCATGTAAAAGTATCCCTTAATTTTTGTCCCTCAATTTCCATATCTAAACGAATCGGGACTAACATTTCTTGCTGTGCTGCATTTTCCAAATTTGCTGATGGATCTGTATCATCAAAACTAGAAAAATGTTTAATTGTATTTAATTAATTTTTACAAATTATTTTTTAAATATCTACTGTTATGTAAGTATAAAAAAATATGCGTATATTATACCATAATATTTACCATAAAGGAAATGTCCTAACTTTTTTATTGTGTACTCTGTTACGATTGATTGGTGTAGCTTGAGGTACAGCATCCAAATGTGAACTATTTGGTAAACTAGGCACCCAAGGCATTGACTTTTTTGATTTTCCTTCTCTAGGAGCTGGAGGTTCTGTTGAATGTACTGATACAGCTTTATATTTATCATCATTACCCTCAATAATGTCTTCTACTTCACTAGCTCTTAAAAGAGATACACTTGATGCAAGTACATGTTGACTTAAACCAAGTTCTACCAATTTTTTGCGTTCATCATTTGTAATGGATCTCCGAAACATTCCAGGATAACGTTTGTATAATGATCCACGAAATAGGCGTAAATAATTGCCCACTTCAGATCCAATACAATAATATTCCCCATTTTCCTCAACTTGAAAACTTATAGGTTTATCACCATATGTACGCAGAGCCATGTTTATATTTTTCTATAAACATATAACATGTATATATATATAAGTGACAAAAATCAAGTCATACTATGTAACAATTATGCTACAACAATCACTTTGATATTATTGTCAAAGACAGTATAGGTACATATACAAATATAAGAATTATCAGCAATTAAGAAAAGGAACAAACATTTTCAAATCAAATATTAATTTTTCAAAAGATTTCTTGAACTAAGTAGGTCACAACTATAACTTATGATACAATAATTTACATAATGTGTAATATAATATAACGTCATATTATTGTTTATATGTTTATTTCGTTTACCTACCTGTTTCACCGGTTATCTAACACTTTTCATCTGTCACAGTTTTATTGGCATTGTCGCAAAGCTAACATAAAATGTTTTTTTTTTATGATTGGTGATTTATAATATACAAGATTATTTTCAGTGAACAGTGTTTAAATAAATCTATATACATAGGAATATATAAACACAGAAAGTTTACTTTAAAAGCAAAAAACCTAATCATTTAAATAATTTGGTCAATTATTGCGTATTTTGTGATCATTAAGTATGATCATAAGAACCTAAGGCAGTGTTCTAAAGGTATTCGTTACTACATAAAATATTATTCATAAAACTAAAGCAGCATTGGCGCCAATATTTTTTATCTATTCTTAATACTACATTAACATTATTAATATAAGAATAAAAAAATTTACAACAACCAAAAACGTAATAATTAAATTTAAATCTCTTGCATTGTAAATATTACTATTTTTATAAAAATTAAATACTATTTGTTTGTTTATATAAAATCCCTAGAAAATCATACTGTTTTTTCCCTAACAATTATTCCGGAATGTGGTAACAAGACAAGCTAAAGGGGTTGAGAATAATAAACGTTAGGCGTGTCGGCGTCTGTTTTTTAATACTTTAACAGAAACTTGCAATTAAACAAGCATTTTATTACAATACTTTTTAATAGTATGAATTTCATACATAAAAGAATATATTTTTTATTTTAAAATATGCAACAAAAAGTTTTAAACTTGAAGAATGCTTCATTATTTATATTATATCATCCTATAATTCAATAAAGTTTCAATTTTACGATTGATACATTTACGTACATGTGCTTGGTGTTTAGTTACGAGTGGAAGAGGGTATGCTCTTATGGGGTAACAGCAGGGCGGTAGCCTTTGCCGGGGAATGGAGACGGAGAGCGTAAAATCGGGGGCTAGCGAGCATAGCCATAGCCATCATAGCAGAACTTCTCAAAAACATCATCGTACTCACAGTTCCAAATCCCATCATAGACAGCATTCACATAGAAGTACCAGGTATTTTAATTTGTCAAAAAAAATGCTATTTATTGAAATTTGTTTGTTATGAACATTTACTTGATATAAATATTTTTTTAAAGGACAAGTCGTAGTCAAAAGAAAGAAAGACACAATCTAGACTCTACTGAAATGGCACCTTTTCAAACAACTGTTAATCTAAGAGGAGATAGTGTTGATAATTTAGGTCAAGAAGTTATAGAAGTACAAATTTTACCTCAAGATGAAAACTGGGGTGAGAATACCACAGCTGTCACTGGTAATACTTCTGATAGATCAGAATCAACTGAAGATGTGGGCCATTGGCCAAATGAGAATGATGGGTCATTTAGTTCCTGTAATCGGTTTATGGGACCGATTATAGCAATGATGCTTGGACTAAGTGCTTTTCTTAGTCCTATAACCATGGTTATATTGCCTAAACTAGGATTTTTTCCTGACTCTACAACTGTTTTAACTATGCAACAAAAGCTTCAGTTATTATCTTGTAATGCTGAATGTAAAGGCCAATTATTAGGTTTAGCCTTTAAATTGGTGCTATTAGGTATTGGAAGTTGGGCTGTGTTTTTGCGCTCAAGAAATGCTACTATGCCACGTATATTCTTATTCAGAGCAGGAGTATTGCTCCTTACTACATTATGCATTTGTACTTACTGGTTATTTTATGTTGTTCAGGTATATAATTATATCAAATATTTTTAAACCTTCTGATTTACAGTATTTGCATATCATGATTAATTGTAGGTTACTGAGAGTGCTAAGACTGCTGCTAATGGTGAAATAACAGAATATAAAAATTTAGTAAATTATGCAGGAACTCTTGCAGATACTCTATTGTTCATACATTATATTGCTATATTGTTAATTGAAATTCGCCATCAACAGCCACTGTTTTATCTTAAAGTAAGTATATTCAATATCTTATGTTTTCTTTACTTTTTCATATGTATTCTTAATACATTGTACTTACAATAATATTGATATTTAAGGTTGTAAGATCACCAGATGGTGAATCACGATCTTATGCAATTGGACAACTGTCGATACAGCGAGCAGCAGTATGGGTACTAGAAAAGTATTACACAGAATTTCCTATTTATAACCCATACTTAGAGAGACTACCAGTATCAAAATCTGGTAGAAAACAATCAAGTTTCAAATTTTATGAAGTTGATGGTGGAGTAACTGGTAGTGTACAGTCACGAGGAGGTAGTGGAGATAGAGCAGTCATAACAACTCAGACTCGTCGTAGAGATTCCAGTCATAATGAACGTTTTTACGAAGAACATGATTATGAACGTAGAGTACGAAAACGTAGAGCTAGATTAATCACTGCCGCTGAAGAAGCATTTACACATATTAAACGTTTACATTCAGAAGTTGAATCTACTCCAAATCCTGGTCCTATGGATCCTATGGAAGCTGCCCAAGCAGTATTTCCATCTATGGCAAGAGCTTTACAGAAATATTTAAGAGTTACGCGACAACAACCACGTCATTCTATAGAATCTATTTTAAATCGACTTGCACGGTGTTTGGCTCAAGATGCAGCACCACGTGCATTTTTGGAACCTTTTTTTGTAACTAGCCCTGTTCTTTCAAATGAAAAAGAACGACAAAAGCGATCGCA
Organism: Eufriesea mexicana; assembly: GCF_001483705.2. Lineage (NCBI taxonomy): Eukaryota > Metazoa > Arthropoda > Insecta > Hymenoptera > Apidae > Eufriesea > Eufriesea mexicana. The sequence goes on along the minus strand of NW_016908980.1, from coordinate 1,646,288 downwards.
TCATTGGGCTTTAGTCTGCGAGGGAGAATTGCCTTCGCGACCTCTCGCTAATGGTTGCGAATTTCAATTACGACAAGGTGAAGTAGCTCTATTATGTACAGTATATCATTTACCCCATTTTCACCTTACAGAACAACTTGCACATCCTAAATCTAATAAATTCTTATTAAGATTAAATTCCGAAACATCGGTTTAGCAAGATGAAAAAATCAATAGTTATTTTCATTTAAAGATAATTTTCTGTCAGATACTGGTATTTTTAATGAAAACAAAACTTATTAAGGTTGAATAATCTTTTACTGTATATAAGTAAGAAAAACTTACAGTAATACATATGTAAGTACTGTGAATTAAATACAGCTATAAAACAAAATTAATAGTGTACAAGAATATAGTGCATTTAAAAATAATTATTTGTTTAAAATATATTTTTGAAGAATAGAAATTTGAAAATGATAAAATAATTTTTTATGCAGAATCACGCAAAGTGTTCATGTCAATAACTTTAACATTTCTTTTCTAGTGCAAATAACTGCAGAATAAAAGGACAATATAACTTTTCCATTTATAATTGTAGATAAAAGAAATTCAAACTTTCATGATATGAACGCACATATATCTGTTTGTTTCATTATTCTACATATTATTATCCATACATTAGTAAAATTAGTAAAATAAGCTTTCTGTATGTTTGGGTAATTTTAATTAAAAAATTAAAAGTATTTTCTAGTGATTATATACTTAATTGAATAAGAAAATTGCTTTGCTTTTTAAACAACTTTGCAAAATTACTTAAATATAATTTAGAAGAAGAGTTCTGCAATTAACATATTATTTATTGCATATTCAACACTTTTTTATTTTCATTGTATAAAAATTTCTTATTTATTTAAATTTATTACAATTTTTATAACATATAAGAAAAATATTTGAAATGAAATATTTTAAATAAAAAGAAAGATACATTCCTACAAAGTATTTGTATGATAATGCTGTCCAATTTATACATATGCATTTATAGTATATATATGTATGAATAGATAATATGTAATATGTGTATCTATTAATTCAAAGATATTAATTTCTTCTATAACAAAACAAATTAAGTTTTATTTTTGGTTTATCTTATATATTTACTACTCGAAATATTTTAAAGTAAAATTTCTTACAATTTATAAATATGGTTATCCTTAAGTTGTTTATATTTATTAATAATAATTAAAAGCTTTATAACTCTTAAGGAAATATGTTAAGTAATAACATATAGAAAAAACTTGCTGTTGTGATAACCAAACAAAATTTCAGAGCAAAACATTTTTAGAAATTTATGATTTTATATTTCACAAGAAATACATTATCAAATGAAAATATTATGGTATAAAGTATTTTTGATTTTATATCATTTAAAATTCTGTATTTAAAAAATGAAAATATGTATTTAAACTATTCATAAATTAATTTTATTATTTCAATATATCACTACTCTAATATTTGATCACAAAAGTCAAATATTAATGCTTTTATAGTTTTTATTGTATGCTGTACACCTATTACATACATTATTTTATGCTAATCAGATACAATTTCACACATTCAATAGTGTTGGATGTATTAATTTTAACCTTGTATATCTTTTAAATACTTTTCGTGTTAAATAGTTATTATTACATTTTATTTTGGAAGGCTGATAATATTATATTGTGTTTGAGATTCTGCTTGCTATTAAGATTTTTGTACAGTAAATAATAGGCATAGTATTCTTACATTAATATGTGTATATAAAGTATATATATCTTAAATATATAATAAAGCGATCACTATAATAATGAAATTTGTTATGCAACAAAATTTTGAATGTTATAATACTCATTTTCTTTACATTCCTTTGTAATATTTAAATTTAGATATTAAAAGATAAAATAATTTGGTATGATGAGTGGAAATTTACATACACTTAAAAAGGTATTTAACATATCATTATTAAATAACAAGAAAAAATATATGTCACTTGCTTCTGCTCATAAATTGTTATTTAAGATTGTACTAAGTTAAGAATATTTATGTTTAGGGACATAAAAATTCTCCTAATTCGACATTTTTACAAGTATGTAATGTTGTTGTGAGTAGTTTTATCTGAAATTTTTTATTTATGTGTGAGCATGATGAATGTATTAAGTGATAAACAAAGTATACAACTAATGTATAAATAACAATTTTTTGGCATATTTCTTTTTAATATGATATATTGCTTTTCTTTCACTCTTTGTAAAATATAATATACTGGTAATTTACTTTTGTAGGACATTGCTATATTTTGTGAAAGAAGAAAATGATACGCACAAAATAAAGTTCTGATTTCATAGAATGTAAAAAAAAAAGTAATAAAGAGATTAATTATTACATTAATATTTATTTACAAATATCAAATTTCCCTTTACAAAACAAAGAGTATAAAATATGTTTAAATTAATGCAAATATTATACTATAATATAAATAATACTTTTATTTCCCATATATGATATACTTTTATAGCTTTGAAAAAATAATGTAACAAAAATTAATATTTTTTACTGAAATGTAATCTTTTTAGTGCAATAAAATAAAATTTAAATTATCTTATCATAATATAAAATTTTAATATATTCAAAATAATGAAATAGACATCGTTACGTTGCAATTGCATAAAATTTGAATTTATTTAACATGTTTATGTATAAATCGATCTTAAATAGGAACATCACTCTAGGCAAAAAATTAGTAAACGTCATGGGTGAATTAATATACAGTAGTAAATATGTCTAGCGATAAAAAATTTGAAAAGGCTTTAAAAGGTACAAAGTCTACTACACAAATATCTGAATTTCACATGCTTTGCAAAAAACAAAGAGCAATGGTTAATTTTGGCACTTATTTATTGAATTGTTTAAAAGAATATTGTATTTAAATTGTATAAATATTAAATTTTTTAATGATTATGCGTTTTAAATGAAATACTTATTACTTTTTGTTTATAGATAAATGGTATACAACTTCAAATAATTGCTTCAGTCTCCCACAAATATTATTTTTGACATAAGATGTATCATATAGTCATAGGATTGCTGCAGTCATAAGTTAGTCATAGGATTACTATTTATCATAATTTTAAAAACAAGGTTTTGATTAAGCTTATTATGTATTCATAATGCCATTTCCATACAATACCATTATCACAAACACATAACAAAATTAAATCACTTTTGCTCAAGCTAGTTTAATATACCAATGAAGTACATTTTAGATGATATAATGACCAATAGCATGTTTGATTAGATTCATCAACATTTATGATCCACGTATGTTTTACATATTTAATTTCCTCGATTAATTTGTTACAACATCTATAAAGAAAAAACGTACAAATTAAATATCGCATTTTTTAAATTCAAATCTCCATAAAAAAAATACTTGTTTTTCTACTATGTAGAAAAGAATCTTAAAGATGATTCAATATGATAACAAACAATACAATTTCAACAAGATTTTTTAAAAATAATGTCATTAAATCGTTCAATATGATCAACATAATAGCAATAAATATCATGTGTAATAAAATCTAGAAAATAAAGAAATATTTAATTTAATGATTTTTTATTACACTAGGATTATAATAATAGAACTTTTTTTTATTACTTTTTGCATATCATGTTGATTTGATGAATATAATTTAAATTCATAATTAATGCCACACCAAATAGTACATTTTTCATTGTTATCGAAGTCTATACTTAAAATTTCATCTCTCTGATCTTTAATATCAGCAAATATTGCTATACATATAGTAGTTTTCAGATATCACGATTTATGAGTCTGGTTCTTTAATACAAAAAGAAATATGTTTATCTTTTAAGATGAACCTTTATGTATAGTCATAAGTAGAAACGTCACGCGGCAGAAGCATTGGTGAATCTAACGGATGAGAAAGTAATATAAAGCTCCTAATATGGCCAGCGATAAAAAATCAGGAAAATCATCAAAAAGTACGAAGTCTATTACACAAATATTATCTGAATTCGAAATGCTTCGTAATGAACAAAGAGCAATGGCTAATAAATTGTCAGAAATGGAGATGGAATTAAATGAACATAAGTATGTGTTTTCTAACCTATATTATAATAAGTATTATATTATTACTTTACTACCATTACTCGTGAATATATATTTAAAATATTGCAAATAGATAACAATTAAATATTTTTTAATTTTATATGTGACGAAATTGTAATAGAAATTTTATTAAAAAAATATTACAAATTTATCTCTAAATATATAAAGCATTGCATTAAGTTATAATGTACCTTTTTTCAGGTATCATACATATTATCATTCAGTTATTGCTAAAATGATTTGCAATTTTCTAATATTTTTTAATTTTTTAGGATTGTAATTGATACACTAAAAAATATAGACCCAAAAAGGAAATGCTATCGAATGACTGGTGGTGTCTTATGTGAACGTACTGTAGAAGTCGTAATGCCTGCATTAATGACAAATAAAGAACAAGTAAAGTTTATTTTATTTTTACTTTTTCAAGATAATATTATGTACAAATAATACATAATATTGTAATGCTACATATAGTTCTTAAAAATTTGTTAAAAGTTAAAGTTGTATTATAAATGAAATGTATTTGATAATTTATAGTTAACAAAAGTGATAGATGCTTTGAGTGATCAGTTAACAAAAAAAGGAATTGAAATAAATGAATTCAAGGAGAAGCACAATATTAGAATTAGAGGACAACCGGATATACAACAACAAGATGAAGATAAAGATTCCAAAGAAGCAAAAAGAAGTGCTGTAGTTGTTAATTCATTATTAAGCAATTATTCATAAAATCAAAATTTCCTATTTAAGCACATTTCATGTTTACATTTAAATCACATTTTGGCACTTATTTATTAAATCTACTAAGAGAATATTGTATTTAAAATGTATAAATATTCAATTTTTTAATTATTGTGTATTTTATATGAAATTTTTGTTTAGTTCTGTTTATGGATAAATGATATACAACTTCAATTAATTGCTTTAGTCTTCCATAACTATTATTTTTTACTATTGCTTAGTTCTAAGCTCATTACAGGTAATTTCGTATATTTTTACAAATCATGAAATGATATGTATAAAACAAAAATTTAGAAATATAATAACAATTACAAGTTTAATATATAAATTACAGTAAATAATTAAGAAATTAATAATTATATATTTTAAAACAAGTTCTTTATATTAAAAAATGAAGTTATTTGTATTATAAAAAAAATTCGTCCTTAATATTTATGTTTGTTTTTTTTTCGAAAGAAATATATTTGATAAGTAGGGTTAGATTAACATTTACTTATGCAATAAAATACTAAAATATTTGTACAAAATTACTTTATTTTGTGGAAAAATCATGCTAATGGAAAAAATATTTTATATGAACAATCAGAGCATTTTCTATAGCTTTTATGAGTGTAATATAATAACTATATTTACTCTTCTTTCCAAAATTCATGTTGCAGTTTCATGTATAAAATACTAATTCCTCATTTTTTAAGATGAGGATGTTATAATCAATAATAAGATATGTAAATATATCTAAAGTTTAATTTTTTCATAAGTTACTTATGAATAAAAATTATTACATTTAAGTAATAAATATATTGATGTACATTTACAATTTACTATCTATGGTAATTATAAAGGCAGTAAAAAGCATTTAATACAGTAGACTATGTAAATATAAAGGCACCATTTTATGTATTATGGGAATATTAATGTTCTCGATTCCATCTCCATACAGTAGCATCATCACAAACACATAATAAAACTGAACCGTCTCTGCTTAAGCTAGTCTGACGTATAGGTGCAGTACATCTAGGATGTTGGAGCGAGTAACAGCGTGCTTGACCAGGTTCATCAACTTCTAAATCCCATACATATGTTCTACCCACTTGATTTCCTAAAGCTATTGTACGCTGCCAAAAATCCATTGAAAATCGTATAAACCATATATCACATTCCTTGAATTCAAACCTATGTAACACAGTAGCACTTGTTTCTCCATTCCGTAGCTGAGAATCTTCAAGACGTCCTGGTTTCCAACAAACAATACAATTTTCACAAGATTTACTTAAAATAAAGTCACCATACCATTTGACACAATCAACATAATTACGATGAACATCACGTGTAGTAAAATCTGGAAAGTGCTGAAGTATTGAATCAAATGGTCTTCCATTACGACTAGGGTTACAATAGTAGGATTGCTTTATTGCTTCTTGCATATCAGGTTTATCTAATGACCATAATTTCAAAGCATGATCCATGCCACATGAAATAATACGTTCCCCTTTCATATCAAAATCAGCACTTAAAACTTCATCTCTATGACCTTCAACACCACCGAATATTGCTATACATACATCAGTTTTTATATTCCATAGTCTAAGAGCATGGTCTTTTGATGCAGAAAGTAATATGTTTGGATCTTTAGGATGAATTTTTAATTCATTTATTGCATGACCATGTCCAATATAGTGTTTAATGCAAGTCATAGTTACAGGACTAATAACTCTTACAACACCACGTGATCCAGCCACTGCTAGTAAAGGTTTTCCAGAATCATCATAAGTCCAAGTACAAGTATAAAAATTTTCTTCTGGATCAGGATCTGCGTAACATTGACGTAGTCTGATATTTCCTCCTTCTGGACATTCATAAATGCTTACTCGATTGCTTCCCACTGAAGCAAATATTAATGGTTCACCTTCTTTCAAATGATGATTAAACTGTACTCCAAACAATGGCTGCCCATGATCTTCTTTAACACTGCAGCAATACTTATAAAGTGGCTTATCTGTACATGGTTTATATTTTGCTGTTTTACTTCTACGTCGACCTTTTCTTTTATAACGAGCACTGCGGGTAGGAGTATCACTACGATGAGTACCTGCTGTTGAATTACTGCCAATGCTGCATTCAGTTTCATCACTATCATTTTCACTATCTTCTTGACTAGAAGCATATGCTTGATTTTTACTACTTGCTTTCTTCATTTTATTATTAAAAATATAAGTCCAAGTTATATAAAATTTTATACTAATAGTCCAACAGTAGGAATTCCACTTGTTATGCCTAATATAGCTTCTACTAAATTTAATATTCTATTACTAGAGCATTTTCTATAGCTTTTATGAGTGTAATATAATAACTATATTTACTCTTCTTTCCAAAATTCATGTTGCAGTTTCATGTATAAAATACTAATTCCTCATTTTTTAAGATGAGGATGTTATAATCAATAATAAGATATGTAAATATATCTAAAGTTTAATTTTTTCATAAGTTACTTATGAATAAAAATTATTACATTTAAGTAATAAATATATTGATGTACATTTACAATTTACTATCTATGGTAATTATAAAGGCAGTAAAAAGCATTTAATACAGTAGACTATGTAAATATAAAGGCACCATTTTATGTATTATGGGAATATTAATGTTCTCGATTCCATCTCCATACAGTAGCATCATCACAAACACATAATAAAACTGAACCGTCTCTGCTTAAGCTAGTCTGACGTATAGGTGCAGTACATCTAGGATGTTGGAGCGAGTAACAGCGTGCTTGACCAGGTTCATCAACTTCTAAATCCCATACATATGTTCTACCCACTTGATTTCCTAAAGCTATTGTACGCTGCCAAAAATCCATTGAAAATCGTATAAACCATATATCACATTCCTTGAATTCAAACCTATGTAACACAGTAGCACTTGTTTCTCCATTCCGTAGCTGAGAATCTTCAAGACGTCCTGGTTTCCAACAAACAATACAATTTTCACAAGATTTACTTAAAATAAAGTCACCATACCATTTGACACAATCAACATAATTACGATGAACATCACGTGTAGTAAAATCTGGAAAGTGCTGAAGTATTGAATCAAATGGTCTTCCATTACGACTAGGGTTACAATAGTAGGATTGCTTTATTGCTTCTTGCATATCAGGTTTATCTAATGACCATAATTTCAAAGCATGATCCATGCCACATGAAATAATACGTTCCCCTTTCATATCAAAATCAGCACTTAAAACTTCATCTCTATGACCTTCAACACCACCGAATATTGCTATACATACATCAGTTTTTATATTCCATAGTCTAAGAGCATGGTCTTTTGATGCAGAAAGTAATATGTTTGGATCTTTAGGATGAATTTTTAATTCATTTATTGCATGACCATGTCCAATATAGTGTTTAATGCAAGTCATAGTTACAGGACTAATAACTCTTACAACACCACGTGATCCAGCCACTGCTAGTAAAGGTTTTCCAGAATCATCATAAGTCCAAGTACAAGTATAAAAATTTTCTTCTGGATCAGGATCTGCGTAACATTGACGTAGTCTGATATTTCCTCCTTCTGGACATTCATAAATGCTTACTCGATTGCTTCCCACTGAAGCAAATATTAATGGTTCACCTTCTTTCAAATGATGATTAAACTGTACTCCAAACAATGGCTGCCCATGATCTTCTTTAACACTGCAGCAATACTTATAAAGTGGCTTATCTGTACATGGTTTATATTTTGCTGTTTTACTTCTACGTCGACCTTTTCTTTTATAACGAGCACTGCGGGTAGGAGTATCACTACGATGAGTACCTGCTGTTGAATTACTGCCAATGCTGCATTCAGTTTCATCACTATCATTTTCACTATCTTCTTGACTAGAAGCATATGCTTGATTTTTACTACTTGCTTTCTTCATTTTATTATTAAAAATATAAGTCCAAGTTATATAAAATTTTATACTAATAGTCCAACAGTAGGAATTCCACTTGTTATGCCTAATATAGCTTCTACTAAATTTAATATTCTATTACCTAATTGAACACAAATTTGTGGCTTCTAGAAGAAACAAAAATTAATATAATATAATAACTACAAACTAAAGAAAAAAAAATATATATATATATATAAACTTACAAAAACATTAGCAGATAAAAATCTAATGTTGTATTTCTCTCGTATTTTTGCTGATTTGTAGGAAGTCAACCCCATAATATTTGAAATTCCTTGGCAATTTACAAAACATACAGCTCCAGAAATAATATAATGTTCATCTATGAGACTTATATTTGTTTCTACCTTAAACAATAATGTTCCTTCAATGTTATATTACTGTGATATTTTATAGATTATAAATGTTAAAAATAAATTATGTACTTACTTCAGATAAAGACTGAGTAGTTCTCCAATCAAAAGCAAAAATAATAAAATCTACATTAAGACTTATATTTAATTGTGTGATTTCAGTAACAAATTCACATTGATGTACAACAATATGCCATTTTCTTCCTTTTGCACTTTCATGTAATCCTTCAGAAACTTTATGACATAATTCTGCCTGTCCTATAATCTATAGTTATTTTTATATTACAAATACAATTTTGTAGTAATAAACTTGTTATACCTTTTAAAATACTAATTATTTTAAAAAAAGAAGACAGAAATATATATGAAAAGTGATAAGAAAATATATTATCTAGCATAGATACAAAGACATTATATTGATACATTTTATGAATGAAAGTACATAAATATTATAAATAAATATAGTCTTATGCAATGTTTGTAATAAACATAAACTCGTAAATTAATTAAGTACTTAAACAACTTTTTTCTGCTTAAGTTAATGAATAGAAAATGAAAATTTTTTTAATAATTTAGAAAATAATATTTTAAGATAAAAAAATGATAACCCTAAATGATACACCTAAAAAAATTTAATTAAAATAAAGATAAATATGTGATAATAACATTTAAAAATTATAAACGCACCAAGAGAGAAACTATACAATCACAACGATGTACACCACAGTTAGTTAGCATCCCCGCCATGTTTCCATTTTGCATTACGGAAACATACAATTACCAACTGCATTATGGAAATATAAAATTCAAATATTAAAACCAGAAACTACCTATTAATGTACAAGTAGAACGTAATATAAATGGCACTAAGAAATATTATAAACTTCTTAAATTTTTAGTTTTTTAAATAATATTATTTTATTAAAAATCTTTTATTAAAAAATGAAACTTCATTTTAAATTTATTTAAGTTTATATAATCATATATTTATATGTAAATAAGTATTCAATATATAGTATTTTATAGTATATTTTATAAATATTTTGTAATTTTAAATTACTATAATTTGAAAATTTTTGCTCATTATAATATGTTATTACTATTAATCTACTATTTCTTTGTAATATAATTGAAATTATTTCATTATGTAATATTAAAAATACATTTCACATGCATCGTATGCATTGTATGCATACAAACATTGATCTGTACGTATGATACATATAGTCATATGTTCACACGCAGCATATACCGGTTTGCATCCAATCTTTTGTAAATTAAAATTTACGCTAAGAATTAGTCAGTTGAATGTACTTTTCATATACTAACAATTCTGTGACTTTTAATACTATTTTGTAAACAGGAGGAAAATGTTTAGAAAGTACGTGTATTTTTTCATCCATTGTTAAAATATAACCTTTATTTAGTAGTAATAACACTCATTGTTAATATTCTATTAGATTTGATGAAAAAGACAGTGTTTCTAGTATACAGCAACTAAAATCATCAGTCCAGAAAGGAATTCGTTCAAAACTTTTAGAACTATATCCTCATTTAGATGGTCATATAGATGCTATAATTCCAAAAAAGGATGCTTTTCGACTAGTGAAATGGTAAATTTATTTAAGAATAACTTATTTTACATATGCTATATTTAGTAATTTTATTTATATGTATTTTATGATTAGTCATGATCATATAGAAATTATAGTAAATGCAACAGGAGATCTTTTGTTTTTCCGTCAACGCGAGGGATCTTGGATGCCCACTTTAAGATTGTTACATAAATGTAAGTCATATTTTTTCTAAACATGATAAATAATTATTAAAAAAATCAATTTTAAATAAAATATAATTTATTTTCCTTCAACACATTTAAAACTTTTAGACCCATTTTTTTTACCAATGCAACAAGTTGATAAAGGTGCTATCCGGTTCGTTCTTAGTGGAGCTAATATTATGTGTCCTGGTTTAACATCAAAAGGTGCAAAGATGACACCTGTAGAAAAGGGAACAGTTGTTGTATCCTTTATCAAAATAACAAATTATTTAACTTTAAATATTAGGATTATTAAATTCTTAACTTAAAATATAGGCTGTTATGGCAGAAGGCAAGCAACATGCTTTAGCTGTGGGTGTTACTACATTGTCAACAGAAGATATGTAAGTAAATAAAAGCTATAATGTCTGATGTGAAAAATATGAAAAGTATTTTATGTATTATAATAGTATATAATTTACAGAATTAAGGTGAACAAAGGAATAGGCATAGAAAATTGTCATTATTTAAATGATGGACTTTGGCAAATGAAATCTGTGAAATAAAAGACTGATGTATATTGTTCAAAATGTAACATACAGGTATCTTTCTTGACTGTTGTATGAATGCACTTTTTGGCATTTTTAAGATAAGATGTGCTGTGAAGTGATGATTCCAATTACAATATTCTCAAAATAAAAAAAAAAAATTAGTAATACATTTTTATTGTACAAACTGAAATGAATATGACAATTTTATTATAACTGTTTAAATGCATCAATCTTATTTAAATGTAATTTTATGGTTTACATAAAATCAAGGAAAACCTATAAATAGATGTATGCAATTATAAAAAATAATTAACCAGATCCTGATTTAATATCTGGTTGGCCTTCTTGATTCTCTGAAGAAACAGAACGTTCATTTTCACAATGTCCTGATGCTGGAGAATAAGATGAATTACTAGCATCAGAAGTTGGTGTAGAAGCAGTGTTTGAACTAGGTACACTGTTATTAGTAGTATTCTCTCCAACAGCATGAGGAGATTGTGGATGATAATGAGGACTGTGTGGACTATGCGGACCATGGCTATGAGGGCGGCCCATTGTATGTGGTGAATATTGTGAATATGGTTGATGATAATATGGATGTGGATATTGAGGATATGGTTGATGATATGGTTGTTGTTGAGAGTAAGCATAAGATGGATGTGGAGGTCTTGGAGCTAATGGAACATTTTGAGCCTGTTGAGTAGGTCCTGGTTGATATTGCTGATTGTAGCTTTGGTTTGGTGAAATCATCTGAGAAGTATGTGGATTAGAAACTTGTCCCTGAGGTGGAAGCACCTGTGTTCCCTGGGTTCCTTGTGTTCCTTGATGAGATGGTATTGAATGATTAGTTAACATTCCTTGTTGATGAGGATTATGTTGTATAGGAGGTGCCGGCGAAGAAACGGGAGGCATAGTCGGCGTAGTTGCATTTGCACTTGCAGGTGTACTTGTATTAGCAGCTACAGCAACTGCTGTTGTAGTAGTAGGTTGCTGTGGTTGTAAAGATGGTTGTGATTGTTGAGTTGGTGGTGGTGGTTGTTGCTGCTGTTGTTGTTGTTGTTGATGCTGTTGATGTGACTGAGATGGTGACTGTTGATGTTGTGTTGGTGGTGCTTGCTGTTGCGATTGTGGCTGTGATGGAGATTGTTGTTGCTGTTGCGATGGTGGTGGTGGTGGTGGTGGCAACGGTGGCGTTTGTTGTTGCTGTTGTTGTATTGGACTAATAGTTCCACAATACATTCCAGAACTGGATGTATGTTGATTAGAATTTCCTTGAGCTGATGGAGGTTCTGGTTTATTTTCGGTATACGATGGTGAAGATGTTTCTTTCTTAATTTCATTACTAGATTTATCAGATCCATTTGTCTTCTTATCTATCGCATCATTATCAGGAACCTAGAAAAAGTTCATAATCAGTGAATGTTAGAATCACAATCATTCAAATCATACTTACATCAGATGGAGTTTCATCATTAATAGGAGCAGGAGTTGGAGTAGGTGTAGAATTTGGAGTGGATTCACTAGATGCAGGTCCATCTGAACGATTTTCTTCTGCACCTTTCAATCTATCTCGTCTAAGTGCCTCATATTGCCGTTCTACCATTTTATTTAACGCTTCTTCATCTACAGCTGGTTTACAGTGCTGAAAAAAACATTTTTGTTTTTATATTTAAATACTGATTTTATTAAAAAATAACAACTTACTTTTTTCAATTCTTCTTGAAATATTTCACTTGTTTCAATAAATTTACGTTTTTTTGCTTCAAATTTTTCTTCTATTTGTTGCAATTCTGCTTCTAGTTTTTTCTATAACATTTAAAATGACGATATTGTAATTAAAATGTTACTTTTTTCTTTATCATACATATATACCTGATGCATTGTTAAAGATTGTACTTGGCGGCGTAGTACTTGCATTCGTTGTGTAGTAACAACGGAGCGAACATCAGGAACAACGGTATCGCTAAATATTTCATTAATAAGACGATGATTTCGAGTATATCGGGAATATGCGACGTGTTTTACAGAATATCCATCATCTTGGTCTGTAAAATAGGAACATTTATATAATAAGCTATACTTTCTCATTTAAGTTACTTAAATTTATGTACCATCATCATCTTCTGCAGGCAAAATGTCTATTCTTCTATCTTGAGCTGCTTGTCCTTTAGTACTGCCTGACGAACGTTCATGACTTTCTCGATCATCATTACTTTGTTGAGCCGCGCATAACGCTATGATTAAAATAAAAATATATAACAAATTTTGTATAAAACAAATATATTTATATATTTATAAATGTAAATACTTACCAGATTTTCCCCTATTTTTAGCTGCAATGTAAGCTAAATATGCAGGTGAATTGTGATAAGTTTTTAGACTTTTCTCATATTCAACCTATTTAACATATAAATAGGATTAATATGTATTTTTGCAGATGTAATAATACCAATTTTTAGTTTTACCTTTTCTGTTTCGTATTCTTCAATGAATTCTGTTTTGTCTTCCTCTGGCAAATCTCGCCACATTTGTCCAATAATTTTTCCTATTTCCCATAACTTCAATTCTGGGTTTTGAGCTTTTACTTGATCCCAAACTTTCCTACTGTATCTCATATAAGGCATAAGAGGTTTTTCCGGTGGCTTAGGTGGTTTTGGCATGCGAGAATCAGCCTATTCCATTAATGTAAAAAAAGTTTGGTATTTATACAAGTATACAAGTATTGTTTATTTATACAAGTATCATTATTATTTGATAGATTTATATAATCTTACCCTGGTATTAATAGGAAATATTTATTGTATAATAAATGTACATACACTTGTATTCTTTCCAACTTTTTGTGGTGTAAATCCTGGATGACTATGAGGTGTTTGAATAAATGGGCTTTGTGCATCTTTCTATGGATTGTTGTAAACATTAATTTTATATCTAAAGCATATGTATATATAATTTACATAAGAAGTTTACTTACACTATTAGTTGAACTACTACTACTTCCACCAGATGCTCTAAGTCGTTCTAAAATGTAATTATATTTATTTAAATACTTATAGATTAAGAACTATATTATAAGCAATTAAATGATTTTAAGATTAATAATGCTTACGATTAGATGCAACAATATTTGATGTAGCCATTGCCACTTGCTTATAATTTGGAGGCAAAGCCATTTTTTATGCTGAATGAGTTTTATTTCTTCAGTTATATAACAAATACACTTAATATATAGATATTGTTAACTTTTATATCATTTGCAATTGAGAAAAAATATAACGTGTTTCAAGCTTCAAGAAATTCATTAGATCATAGTACTATGTACAAGACCGTTATAAATAATGTCTTAAATTTCACAACAAAAATATCTTTTCCTCATTCCAGTCTTAAGTTAAAACTATACTTTTATAACCACTATGTTTCTGACTCATGTTTCAAATTAATTGATCAGAATCTTTAAATAAACAGCATTTTCAATAAGTTTTAGAGTTCATTCCGGCGTTGCCTTATACGTATAATGTTGCCAACTTTCTAAAATCACTAAATATATATTACTACAGTTTCGATTAAGCACAATTTCTCTAGTTGTTTGCATAATTCATTGGGACAAATAAATTGTAGATACTGTAGTTACCTTGTAAATAAATCATTATTGCACGAGTAACAAGTAAATTATTTATTTACATATGTGTATACATAGATTGTATAATTATTTATTTATGTACATATACTTAAATAGTACTTTTAACGATTATATTTTATTAATTTCAATTTAACATTTTTACAGCATTATTGGTAATTGATATAGGTATCAATTATAAAGTAAAAATCATAAATTTTTCTTTTTTTTAAATCAATGCATTATTGTATATCATACAATGTTTAATGCTTAATGTGAATTTATTCTATATGTGCAATATGTAAAAGCACAAAAAATATATGAAATTTTAAGTTATTTTTATGTCATAAAAATAATACGTTTATTTAAAATTTAATGCATTCTTATATTTATGTAGCAGTAAGAAAATTAATCATCCTTTTGCAAAAATAAATTAGGGTAGAATCTTAAAGCTTCAATTGTATCATCTCTACATGCTTTCCCTTTTTTTTCTGTAACCAACAACCTTTCACGTGCTAACAAAACTGATATACCATCTGATCGAGCAAGTTCTTCTGCTGTTAAAGATCCTCTTTCTTTTATCTGTAAAAAAGAAGAAAAGTTAAACTTAGTACAAAAATTGTTTAAATATATAACTTACTTGGTTAGCTATAACATCAACTATAGCATTATCATCGTGTGACCGAGCTTGAAGAACCATAACTCCACTATCGAATACTCTTAATACTACAGGCAAACACAAAGGTGCTAACTGTCTACTAGCATTTAATAAATCTTCTGGTGACAGTAGTTCCAAGCCTCTAGCTCTATTTACACGACAATAAACATCTGTTAATGTCATCATTCCACCAACTTCCTGCAGAATGGAATTTAATATGTATCTATTACATATTATAAGTTTAGAAATGATTATTAAGTATATTAACCTTAATTGGCTCTTCTAAAATATCGGCAAGTTGGTTTGCCAATTGCTTGAAATATTCATTACTGTTCTTGTATGTATCTCTGGTAACAGGGTCATCGATGCCAAGGCTCATTAAGTAGGATTTAAATCTGACTGTTTCATCTTCTGTGATATCTCCTTGTCTCTCCTGCAATGGTCCTTGATTACAAATGTCAATTTTACAAAGTAATCTTGTCGAGAATCACCCGTATTTTTGCTGAGATTGTTTTGGAAATGGAAACCATGTCTTTAGCCATTTCTATGAGTTTCTTCAAATCTTGAAAAGCCATTGATATACTTTCATCTGTTGCCTTTTGCTGTTCCTGGAGGCTTCTTTCAATACCTATGATACCAGTTCGTGTTTTTATTTGTGGCAGAGGTTTACTTATGTCTCCACTATTTCTTATGTTAATATTAGGATGATTTAAAGGCATGATAGGTGTTAATTCCCAAATTCGCCTTTGAAGAGCATCAGACAAATGTGTATGATAATTTGGATCTAAACCTTCTTTGAATGATAATTTAATATAGTTATGTATGCTATTATCTAGTGGACCAGGCATTTTATCTATAAAAACAAATTATTTTAAAAAAATTATACATTACTAATACTTTTACTTATATTTCATAATTAGAATATACCAATTGGAGCTTCAGAAAGTTGTATAATAAGTTTTTTACTACGTCCAAAGGAAAACAGTCCAGGAGTCTCTTCCTCAAAGAAAACTATATGAGAAAGAGATAACGAAAGGCATTTATAACCACGTGATATATCACCAGGTCTTCCCCAAAGAAATCTGTGACTGGTAAGTACTAATTCACCACTTTCAAAATTTGTCTGTCAAGAAATTAGAGGTTATGTTCTACTCTCTTGATGAACGGTACAATTAATCATACATACCTTGACATCACCGTCATATAAGCATATGCCAATATCACGTCTCACATAAATTTCATTTGGAAAAAGCCGAGAATCAGCGTATTCAAATCTATTCATTATTTTTAGAGGTTAAAAGGTGAAAACAAAATATTCTTTTAAAAACACGCACAATACTGTTTTCCCGAATCGTGGATGGACTTATTGGAAATTTTGACGTATCTTATTTACAAGATGTCTTCCGATTTCTACGCAATTTAACTTTGCTTTAATGTATGTGTTCCATTTTCTATGGAAATCGAGTTTCTTGCTAGGATAATATAGTAAAATTAATAATTGATGTTATTATAGATCAAAGATTTTTATTCTTAATTATAATTATTACTATTGACAGCTGTAATTTTAAGCAATTTAAATTAAAAATATTTATATTCAAAAAATTTAAATAAAAAATTACAAAATTATATTCTAAAAATTTGTATAGGGATTTAAGATGATAATTATGAAGTGGATGACATTGGTTATTACTTTAAATATATTTGTTTCGAATTTATTCAGTAAACGAATCGTGTAAATAGAACCGCAACCATGATTAACAATGATCATGTATAGTTAATAGTACATGATACTTCGTGTATTTATTACACATTTGTATAGTGATCAGCGTTTTCATTTATAATATATTTCTTTTCACAGTTTTTAGTGTAAGGTTTTTTTTGCTTTTGTTTATAATTCATATAGCATAATGTAGTGTGTAACGATATACGTTATACCTTTCACAAGCACGAGCTCGAACGTACCTTATCTTAAGGGATATGTTGCTATTGCTAAAATTAATAATTTTAAATCTAGATAAATTTCCATGTACATCTTCCATTCAACGAATCTATACTTTGAAATACACATGTAACATCGAGATTATAAAACTGAGGAGTAAAAGTACATACACGATCGAATTGAACTATTTAATAATATACAGGTAATTTGCTTTTACATCTCTTTTTTTTGGAAACAAGCAATTTCGTAGACTGAATCAATTAAAATTACTGTCGAAAATAGTTTGTTAAATTTTTGTTTACCATCAATTTTGTTTACACTTTAACACTGTTTTCTTATTATGAACTAAAAAAATAGTCGATAAATACTTCTTTTAGTATGTAAAGAATGAACTTTCTATAAAAGAAAAATATTTCTTCAATTTGTTATATCATTTCTTCCAATTTTCTTTAACAGCAATGAAGTAATTATTATAAGATTGATCAATAAATTACACATATTTTAGATATTTTACGTAGTTATTTTAAACGATTCAGTCTGTATACGAATTACATAAATATTTTAATTAACAATTCCCTTAAGTTCATTTAAATAGAATAGTATCGGTAACTTGCTCGAATACTTTTATATTCGTTTAAGCATCCATGATTTTGATTCTCTTTCAACTTGACGACGATGGTACGCACGAGCATAATCGGAAATGTAATTAGGAAGGGCTTGGCAAGGATTGTTCTTCAAAAAGTTTCACCTTAATCAATAAGATACAAAGATTAATGCATATACAGGGTGAGGTGAATGTGCCCTTATTATATCACAGAGAGGCGTAACAAAAATATAAAACAATTTAAACTTTATAGTATTTTTGTATGAATCATACACTCATGCAACGGCTACGCGTTGCGATTCGTCCCACAATCTTTATCGTGATTACAAATTATAATGGCATCGTAATTTTTACGAATCCTGATTTCGTAATCGATAAGAATTTCATTTGCGATTAACGGTAGGAATATATAAATAATGGAGCAAATAACGTAAAACTGAGCACGTAATAACGAAAGAAACATAAGATACGAATTAAACTACTTCACATTACGATGAAATATTCCTTCAATATGATAGAATAGATAATGATATTTGTACAAAAAGAAGTATAGAAAGTATTAAAATAAAATAATGTTTAACACATTTCCATACATATATATTATACCAGTAACGGATTAAGCAAAATATTACCACATAGTTACAACATATGAATTATACAACGGTAAATCAATAATAGTGTATAATTAAACAACAAGCGAAACATATATACATATCGATGAATATGACAAGTATTGCTGCGTAAATGAATAAAAAGGGAATATTTTGTTTGCTTGTCGGTGCACGTTTCATTATTTTCATAGTTATTAACTGTATCATTTCGTTTGCGGTACGAATCGCATTGGCATTATTATTGTCATCATCACTCTTTTTTCCTCTTTCTCTTGTCTCTTTGACACTGTTCTTACTTATCTTCCGCATCATTCTCTCCTCGCGTTCTCTCCAGTCTTTCATTTCGTTATTTTCTCACTCTCATTCTCTCCATTCTTTTACTTTTTTATTTTCTCACTCTCATTCTCTCCATTCTTTCATTTCTTTATTTTCTCACTCTCATTCTCTTCATTCTTTCATTTCTTTATTTTCTCACTCTCATTCTCTCCATTCTTTCATTTCTTTATTTTCTCACTCTCATTCTCTCCAGTCTCTCTCCCCCTCTCTCTCTCCCCCCCCTCTCTCTCTCTTTCTCGCTTGTTCTCTTTCGTTTCCTTTCTTTCTTGTTCTCTCCTTTTCCCTTTCTCACCTATATCTTTCTCTCTGTTTCTCTTAATTTCGTCTATAGCTAGCCTCTGACAAAACTAAATTCTGGTAAACGAGAAGCAAGCTATTGAACGCCTTCAATATTGTTCTCCCCCTATGTCTCTCATTGTTCTGCGCCATACGTTTAATGTATTCCAGTTTAACAGTAAAACTTAGTAATACGTATCCGTAGCATACGCGTATGTACAAACGCGCGGCCAAACGCGTGTGACTACGATGCCAGCTACGCGTGCGTGCGTGCGTGCACGTGTGCGTGCGCGCGCGCGCGCTACGTTGGTATTAAGAATAAAAGATTAGTTTTGTGCTGATATACAACAGTGTTTGAATGGTAATTCGTCTTACATGTATACAGATTATACATACGTACTACGTAAGGTTTCGTGAGTACAAAGTGAGGTGCGAGGACGATCCGATTAATCTCGAGTTTCGAATCGTTGGCGGGCCAGTGACGACCATTACTTTTTCATTAACAACGATCCACCATTTGTGACACACACGCGTCCGCACGCACACACACATACACGCACACGCATACGTCAGCCAGAGGAGAATCGAAATTTCAACCTAGCTTCTCTTCTTCGTTCTTCTTACTTTTGCGTACATACGATCGCTTGGTCAATCGTGCTAGCGAAATATGCCTAGTCGACGAATTGTTCCTTGGTACATTTCGAAAAGTCGGAGAGCATCTCGTGGCTTGCTAATCGTTAAAAAGAAGCATTCTTTTCTTGTACGTACAAGGTGTTTCAGAGGCGAGGAGATATCGCGATGTTAGAAATTTCCCGAATTCAAGATTAATTTAAAGTTAACCAAAGCAAGGATCGATTGATTGAATTTTGCGAATTAATCGCAATCGTTCTCGCTAATCACTTATGTACGAAACGATGCAGAGATACATATCGTCCACGATGGATAATTTACAAATATATTTATGGAGTTAATGAGAGTTCAGCGATATTAGTCCCATAGTTAGTTGGCGATAGAAAAAACCTGAATAAATTCATAAGTATGGATTCAAATAGTCGGCAATTTATGACAAAAAATGTATAATATAGAGTGTAAAATTCTCTCGTAATGTAATTATAATATATATGTATATATATATATAGATGTATATGCATATATACACGTGGTGTATGCGTAATGTGTACGTGTATACGAAGGGTTAGTTTTGTTAAGTTTTATCGTGTACGAAGAGGTACAAAATTTATAGGTATAGAATAGGCTATGAGGTCCGAAAGGCTATCTAATTCGTTTGATTTGCGCTAACAATCTCGTTAGTCGTAAATATCGCGAGGTCTCCCAATTTTGTCGGAACTGTAAACGTATCGCTAAATAGTAAATTAACGTTTACGCGCATCATCGCATCCCGTGACTCGTACGCGTTACCTGACTATAACGGTAAACGTAAATCGCTATTACCAAAGGGGAGAATTACTGATCGAAAACTTTTCTTTACATTTTATCACAAGAACAATTAATTCTAGCGTACTAGATTTTTTCTAAATTCATGATTATCTTTTGCCGAAATGTCGTACGATTTTCTCTGGAGTAATGCATATATCGTTGAAGCAGTTCCGACCAAATGGCAACGCGTATTCTATTACATTAGGAATAATCGAGTATTACTGTAACCTCGAACGCCCAATGGAATCGTAGTGGAGCAAATTTTGTAGGATCAAGACGACGCGAGAATTCGTCCATTGCTAAATCGTACTGTGTAAGTACAAACAATCGGCAGCAGATTTACATCGACCCTGCGCTTCTTGAAGATCGGATAATTCGGCTGTGTGCCAAGTACTGTCACGAAGGAGGAGAAGGAAGAAGAGGAAGAAGAAATCGAGGCCAACGATGTCACTGTCGAAATGAAACAATAAAAAGAAATTGGTCGAGTGATGAGAAAGAAGAACATGGTGAATGAGAATGAGTTGAAAAAAAAGAAGAAGAAGAAGAAGAAGGAGAAGAAGAAGAAGAAGAAGAAGAAGAAGAAGAAGGAGGAGAAGAAGAAGCGTAGAAAGAATGATTATCGATATTTAGAAAAGAGAAGAACGCAATCGGAAATCGTGTACGATCGTCCACGTTTCGAAGAGAATGCTCTGCCCGTCGAGTACGTCGTTAATAAACTCTGTACAAACATTAACAGTCCATTGGGAACAACAACATTTACATCTCGACAAAATTCTGAATCAGAGATTCTGTCGTCCATATATTCTTCGACGTCGGCAATGACTCCTTTAATCGCGACAAACTGCCGGAAATTTTCATGTTTCTTTTTTTTTCTTTGTCGTTTCCTTCTTTCCTTGCAATCTTAAACGTTTAAGATTGTAAATTATATCAATCTAATTACCAGATCAACGGATTGATCTTAAAGATTAAGATTACAAGGATAGCAAAGGTGAGCAATTTTTACAAGTATATTTGTACAACCGATAGATAATCCTGTCGTTAAAGCAAACAATGATTGTCCGACGTAGAAAAAATCGAGCTTTTCTTTCGAAAAAATAAATAGAAAAAAAGAAAGAAAAGGGAAAATGAAATTTTGACTGACACCAAATGCGATACAAACAGGAGGTTCCGATGGCACTTTTTCTATACACGTAAGGAAGGTTCGATTAATCCTGTCGTCTAAAATTGATCTACTCGTACCTGTATTCCTTTGCAAAAGAAAAGAAACTGAAAAAACGAAAGAATACATTTTAAAGCCATCGTTAATTCCTATGCCCGATGGTTTCTGCTTTTCTATCTTTCCGTATGCGATTCGCTTACAAATTCGTTCCAACGATGAACGAAACGAATAAAACGATACATGTGTATATTTTGGCTTCGACATACCGTGGCCGTATACAAAATATCGATACAAATATTTGAGCCTCGTGCGAGGTACTTTGTGGTCTTGTCACAAAGTTCATTCGAACCTTCCTCGTGGAGGGACACTCGATATGAACAACGATGTGGATCCATTTAGAACCTACAGCGATTTGTGCCTGACGATGATTTTTGATATCGATACATCAGTCTGAAATGATTGATATCAGCTCCGTGTCTCATCTTGCTCGATCATCTTTATTCCTTACGATTAGTCCGTTTATTTCTTTCTGTTTCTTTCGTATCAACGATAGATTCGTCTCGTGATTCGTGAAAATCAGCCATGCGAGTCGTAATCACGGAGCCGTTCTTTTGAATCTTATCATTAGATGAAACAACATATCATGTATATCCATTTAGTACATGTACAATAGGATACGAATTTGACATTGAGATTTTATACCATCAAATCGAAAACGGTGAATCGTAGATTTGTTGAATTATCTTCTTTCTACTTGCAACGTGTCACACGTTTATGGGAGTGTTTCCTCGTTAGAGTACAAAGGAGAAC
Source organism: Eufriesea mexicana (assembly GCF_001483705.2). Classification (NCBI taxonomy): domain Eukaryota; kingdom Metazoa; phylum Arthropoda; class Insecta; order Hymenoptera; family Apidae; genus Eufriesea; species Eufriesea mexicana. The sequence continues at coordinate 1,623,336 of NW_016908980.1, read as the reverse complement.
GGTTAAATAGAGAAGGCTGGACATTCAGTGGAATACTTACACAAGTAACGTGATTAGAAAAATCTTTCGTATCGAGGCCTTGAATGTGTCAGCACCCTGTAATTCACGAATTTACAATGATTCCAACGAATTGTTTACGACCATTTCTTCCCTACAACAGTCCACCAACGTAATAACAAAATCTCTGTAGATTTTTCCTTCTTTCTTTCTATTTTCTGTTTTGCTCTTTCTTCTCTCTTTGATGGAGAAGTAAGCTATCAAGAAGGACCGTACACTATTGGATTATTCTAAAAATTCTCACGGTTTTGAACTGTTTGCCTAGATACCATTGATAGTATGCTTTGACGAACATACGTCGATCGCGTTTGCGTTGCCTGTTGCGAACAAAATCGTCGAAGCTCGGCGAATTTTTGAAATTGAACGGTTCAAAATCCGGAGAAGTATCAGAATGATTCGCTATAACGTTATGTTTACGTAACGCTACCGTTCTCCAGGTATACTTCAAATCCGCACGGATTTTCCTTCCTATATCCCGCTGGTTCCTTTCATTTCCTCAGCGGATGCCTCGCTCTTCCCGTCGACGAAGGTCCAACGATAACGTGTCCGACGGAATGCGGTTTCGAATTTGCGCTCTGGTCACTGTTAACTTCCGCTACGGTTAGTCTTATCTGTATGTTCTGAAATTAGATTAACAAAGTCTATACAAGTTTTTCAAAGTTCTTTCAATTTTTCGTCGAATTTCTCTGTCTCGAACGAACGAAAGAAACGTTAAATTATCCGAACCTGCAGGATGTGACTGGGAACGTTAAAAATGATTGCCTCGTTGAAGATCGGACTTTCCTCTCCTTTCTTCACGGTTGTCTTTTTCTTATGTATCTTCTTCTCTTGCTGTAGCAAATAAACCTATCGGGGGTTTAAATTTATTAAACATTTATTACATACGTATTAGCATTTTTCGCCGTAGAACAATGGGAGATAAGAAAGCGTTTCTAAACCTTAACGAAGAAGTCCCCCGGTACGTTATTGATGCCACGTAGATTCCTGGCCTTCACGACCACCAGGTTGAGTCTTTCAGCCGTTTGCAGATAACTCAAGGAGAACATCAATTCTCCGAGTCTCGGCGTGGGTAAAGCCGATCCCATGAGTGGTAACCAAGTAGTGGTCGTCGTTCTTGGCGCGGGTCCTAGACGTAACCTAGCTTCCCCGATGAGGGATGTTCCATCACCCGTACTGGTTTCGTCGGAGAACACCTTGAAATATTGACCCGTTAGTTCACCCAGTCGTACCCTTACCGAGTATTGCAGGCATTTCCACATATTATCTTATAAACTCATACTTCGACGAGAAGAGTTCTTCCCGTGGGACCATCGTCTAGAGGGAACAAAAAATTCTCTTGGTAACTAGGCGATGGACTTCCTCTATACAATCTGGTGTTTACGTAAAACTGCCTGTTTGGTAACAGACAAACTCTAAAAGAATAAATATTTCTCGTTAACTCGATTCGATGTATACGCTATCGGTCAAAAGATCGGGATTGTTCACGTTTAGATATTTTTATCGATATAATGGAATTATCTTGTTCCTTAAAATCGAGTCAATAATTGCGTATCTACTATGAAACGACGAGTAATCCTAATCTTTTGGACGGTAGTGTATGCACGTGTTCGATCTGATACGATTTACGGAATATTCGAACCTAGCAAAAGTATCTTGAGCTGGTTGGCCATCCGGAGTGATGAGATCTCTGGCCTCGAGGACGCTGACCGCGAGATCACCCTCGCTATCAGCACCTCGACCACCCCATCTGTCGTATTGGACACCGACACACACGTAACCTACGATAGGCGCTTCTTCGAGGTCATTTAATACTACACTCGTATCGGAGCACACACTTTCGCAGCTTATTGCTCTTTTCAGGTTCGATTCATCCGGCGGAGGCTCTGGATCTGGTCCTTGGGGTCCACGGCGACTTCCAGGGTTGATCTCGTTGTAATCGTTCATGGTATAGTTTGTGATGAAACTCTACGAATCGAATTGCATTTAAAGATCGCGTTAATACCCTGGTAGGTGCAATTAATTCGTCTAATCGTAAAGAGAGGCGCGCGAGAAACGAGGATCGAATTGTTATACCTGAAAGAATTTTCGTTTCAAATGTACTTCCTCCAGCGCAATGTAGAACTCGTGATTGTTCCGTTTCCTACGAGACACGTTCGATAATTAGTTTCTTTCTCATTGGGTACCAATAGAATTATCGTATGTTAAAAGTTACCTCAGTGAATCCGCTTCGTCGAGTTCGTTGAGTTCGTGGAGTTCGTGGAGTTCGTGGAGTTCGTGAATACCGTTTAATCTCTCCATACTTTTTCTCCTTTGTTCGATGCTGTTTAAGATATCCTGAAAATAAATAAAATAAAAATAACTCGATTGGTTGAACGGAGTTTAAAATACTCGTAGCTGGATGTTCAGTAAGTTTCCAAGTACCTCGGAGGTTCGCGTGAAACTGGGGTCGGTCATGTACGTATAAACCTCTTGACTGTTATCTTTGACTAGCAACGGTGACGACGGTGGGTCTTGTAAACTATTGTACACCTGTTAAAATAATACGATAATTAAAATAAATTCGACCACGATTCTAATCTCTGTTTGGAACAATGACGTACCTCTTGTGCTGTCCTGTGTGCTTCCAAATTAAGTTCGGGGCTGTAAAGATCGGAACTACGTCTAGATCCGTCGAGGCCTGTTACATCGGAATCGTTCTCTGCATAGATATCCCGAACTTCATCCCGCAATTGGCTGCCGGTGCTGTCCTGCACCAACGACGACGGAGACCTCGACGGGAAGGTGAAATGTTGAACTTGCTGTGCCGAAGACACAACTGAACTACGATGATCAAAAATAACGCTGTGAGTATCTAACGTCGCCGTTCCTTCCGCTTCCTATGTGTACCTAAGATATGGGATAATCGATTCGACATACTTGTAAAATTCCGAGGCGTCGATGTAACTCTGCGAGGTGACCAATCTGAGAGCGTTGAATATTCTTTCGCCAGTGGTCTGTCCGTTCTTCTTTGGCACATCTTTCGGTGGATCAGGTGGCGCGGGTGGTGGTGGTATCGGGCTGGAGGCCGTCTCGCTATTGACCTTCATCGCGTTGATCGATTCCTGAATCGTGTCGTCGTACAGCACGCGATCCTGATCTTCGTGGAGTCCGAGTTCGTTAATCGAGTCGTATATAGGAAGATCGGGTAAACTCTGAATGTACTGCGAGACCTTCTGCAAGCCTTGAGACTCCTGAAACAAGTAGGACGGACCGATGTTCTCCTGAAAGCTGGAACTTCTAAAGGGCGTCATCTCGATGCTTTGCATCTCGTTGCTCTTATGATCGAGGTCGTTGCCGAGACTCTGAGTGCTCTGAAGCATCTTAGACAGCTCCTCGGGCCCGTATATCGATTCCATGATAGTCTGGCTGGCGGCATTCGAAGAATTCGCCATACCGAAACTGCTCGGAGAGCCTCTAGAATCATTCCTGACATGTTGCCGTATCATGTGACTCCTGTGGACGATGTCGTAGCTACCGTAGCTCATGTTGCTCTCCTCGTCCCCTTTCCCATCTAGGGTAGCTATAGGCACACCGTGTACGTCGTATCTGATCCTGGTCGATTCTACACCGGCATCGAATTGCCTGTAAGGGTTGACTCTGTTCTCTTTCCTTCGTTCTTCCTCTAAATCGCGCTCGTATCTCAGTCTTGTGTCTACGTGATTCTGCGAGCCGTACTGTGTCATTTGAATACTCTCCGCCATGGTCTTCGTTGCTTCGCCATCGAATCTAAACGCTCCGTGGTCGTTTGTCGTTTTATGCAGCCCGTAATTCTTGATGGGTTCGCTCTGGAAAAGAAACACCGACGGACCGGTCGATCTCGAGGGAACCGACGGTCTTTGCAACGACGGTGGTGGCGTCAGAGGAATCGGACCAGCCTCTTGCATTCTCAGGTAGTCTACGGTGCTCGTGGTTTGAAGCGGAGATGGCCTTGGTCTAGCAGTCGGCCTTGGTTGAGGCGCTGGTCTCAAAGGTTGCGGTGGTATCGTACTACCGGTAGTGGTGCCTAGAGGCGGATGGAGATCCCTGTCCACCGGTTCGAATCTGTACACATTACGAGTTTTACTATTTCGAAACTCGTTTGGTTGTTTCGAGCTCGGAGCAACGTTCTATTAAATTTATTTTTATTTTTCCAATCGCAATTTCGTTATACGACCACGGCCGTTTGTTTCGTTACGAGTACTAATATATCGCACACGAACAATGCAGATATTTCGTTGATAACTTATTAGTTTCTCTTATTAGTTTAGAAGAGCGAATCCATTCCTAATTCGTGGTGTATACTAAATCCAACTGTTCATTTGTCGAATATCAAACATCGATCGAGGAACCCGACATGAAATACAGATTTGATTTTACATGTTACAGCGCCACGGTTTCGACTCGTTGTCGCATTAAATATTAAGTATCGATTAACCGACCGAGTAGACATTGCGTGCTTACTGAAAAAAGGTCGCATAATTTTTGTTACAAATATAGATGCAACCTATACAGTTGAATTGATTTGCTCTTGACTCGTGGTATACACTAACGATCGTTTCCTCGAGATCCGTTTAACGTTTGCTCGTTACGAGACCTACTCGTTATAGGAACGATAAATATACAAAGCGATCATTTTGCGCGCGAGCAATGTCGAATTATTAAAAATTTCATGGCTTTAACAACCCTGCCGTTATTCGATTGTAACTTACTCGAGCTATTAACGGTTTTACCCAATTATTCTAAGTGCTCGGCCCGGCGAAAAAAGTTATCGCTATGTCATCCAGCGCTCGATCGCGTCACACGCAAAATTCCCGGTAGCACTCTGGCACATCGGCGCGTTGTTCTTCGCTGTTGCAAAAGTTAACGCGCGATGCTTCCAGCGAGTCATAATTAACGCGATAGAAATTGACACTTTATTAATCCGATGCACGATCTAGTCTTTAATTAACCAAGTTCCGCAGAATTACGCAGACGTAATATCGTCAGAATTCGTTTCACAACCAGTTTCCGTACCTGGTGAAAGCTCCTTGAGCATCGAGTCTGAGGTCGCTGTCACTGTGAAGCAAATGTTGAGACACGTTTCCAGGTTGTCGATACAAACCGGGGATTGTCTGGGCTGTCGGGTGCTGCGCTTTTACTAAACCGACCTGGAAAATCCGACATAACCAAACGTGGTAAATAGCAGCAATTGGATCAATTAATTTCCCATTCTTCGAGATTCCTTCTCTTTAGGATTAGCGTTACCTTTTCTTCTCGCGGAGCCCATAACCATGACAGCCTTTGTCGCCATTCCTCGCAGACGTTCCATATGTTTCTGGTGCCCCACTGCCAGCCGGTGCAATATCTAGCGATTAAACGCGTTATCGTATATAATTATCGGTAATGTTATCAATAACTCGCGGGAACGCGATAATCAGCGAGCTTTCGCGTGAAATTCGGTATAGCTTTCATGGCTAGATACCGAGGTCGACAATCGTGTTCTCATGGAGAAACTTTTCCAGCAACGATATTGGAATTAGATTATTGGGTCAGGATGTTCGGCTATTGAAAATATTGATGTTTAACACGGCTACCGGTGTCGGTTTCTGGGGTTAATCGATTGCGTGGGATTTTACGTTATAATAAAAATCGTCGTACACCGATCGAGCTCTTTTTTCCCGTTTTTTTCCCTTTCTTTTTCACGTCCCATATAATAGTAGGAAAAGTGTTTGGTCACATGGAGCGTTCGACCGATGGCGGACTAATAGCGTACTCGCAAGCATGCTGGAATATGCTATTATTAAGCGAATAGAGATGTGCGCTCATCAAAGGGGTCAGCGAGAAAAATCAATTTTAGTCAGCGCGGTATTAAAGGTAAAATAAAATTTCGCTGCATTCCCGGATAACAGTCATTTAACCGGCCCCACATGAAAGATCGCTCGGTACGTCCTTTTTGCTTCGACTTTCATGTCTCCACGATTATTATATATAATTATCGTGTAGCGAGATGTTAAGCAACTACCTTAGACCAGGATTGTAATTCATGGAGATTGCGATACGCGCTCCCTTTCATATGCGATGAATCGTTTGTGCGGTAATTTCCTATATTTAACAACTCGCGATTAAAATTAACGATATTATCGTATCGGCAAAAAGGTAGAACATAGGGCTTGGTAAAGCTTTCTCAGCCCGCGTGATTCATTCGATAAGACTTTAAAGCGCGTTTAAAACGAACGACGTCTTCGGTACGTTTGATGTTTCCTCGTATCAGGGTCGGGATGATACGTGTTTTACTCAAAGAAGAATCAACTCGGGTACGGAAATGGGCAGATAAGAAGTCTCTGATACAATTGGTGGCTGAATGACCCTTTAACCTGTTGCACGTGTTGCATTTACCAGTCTTCGCGAATGTACCTGTTGTGTAATGTGAGAAAATACCAGAACAGGAAAGCTCCACTTGAAATAAGCACGTGAAAAATCCTTTGAGCCCTCGTGGTAAATCTTCGCGATACGTCTATAACGACTGCGTTTACTTGACTTCGAGCAAAGCTACGATTGCAATTGCGTGATAAGCGTATTTCGTCCTGGTAACTCGATACTCCAATTCGAGAAAAAGTCGTCAGATTCGTGGAATTACTTCGACGATGAAAGAAATGACACAACCGTGGTAGAAAAATCGACCGAAAGTCAGACTCGATATCGCGAAAAGAGAATCGGGGTCGCGAAATCAGAATCGCGAGGTTGCGAAATCGCATTCAGGGTCGTGGAATCGGACTCAAGGGAACGAATCTATACTGGAGGCGACGGAGTCGGACATCGATGTAAGGAGATAATGACACGAGCTTAAACGAGTAATTTTCGTCGGCGTAAATCGTCGTGACAAATTTTTCACGGTTGGCTTTCGAAATTTCTAGGTCGACGAGTTTTACGATATCAAGTTTGTCGCATTCAACTTTAAAATCGTCGTTATTGGTTTTTCGACCACCCTCTGTAACCCTCGAATAACTCGTCTGTCAGTGACACGGTTCCAATGACCTTCCTCGTCATTCGAATACCTTGAGTGACAATGACAAAATCTAGTAATTCCCGTGACTTTTAAACCATTTCGTAATTGTACGTCGTCTGACTTTTATCTGACTTCCAATCAACCTTGACAGTAACACGATCTCGACGAGATTGAGATTGACTTCGTAGTCTCAGAACGGTATCCAATAACACCCTGTGCGACATATAGCTGTAACGTCACGATTCGCAGGATATGCATAACATTTTAGCGTTTGCGATTGAAAATGGCGATTGAAAGCGGGTATAACGGACGCGAGCGATATCACATTTTTGCATATACGTTTCGCGAAGAGGAGAGCACGTTATCGCATCGTCGAGGGACACATCAGCAGTCGACGAATGTGTTCGTTAAAATGGTGGCTCCATTACCTTCTGCAGAGAGCCAGGGCGGCACCGGCCACGACGACAATGACCAAAGCCACCCCAAGAGCGGTGAGTGTCCAACCCATCCTTCTTAATACTAAATCCAGGCCCGACCACAAATCCAATCAGACTGCCGAACCTGAAACACACGGAGTAAATCCGTGGAGAGCATGATCCGATTACAGTTACAGAACCAAGATTACCAGTGTAGATTAACGATCTTTATACGTACCTATGCTGTGCGCTCGTTTATTCGATTTTCCGAACGTGTCTACGTTTCTCATGCAAGGAATGCAGACACGGTTAGGGCTATTTCTACGTGAGCATACGTCTACGTCGTTCGAATACTCGGGGTATCATGATCGCTGTTCGCGAGCGAGCGAGGTGTCGTTTGTGGAAGGGAGGAAGAAAACTAGACTTCTCTATCTCGAGGACAATTTGGATCTGGAGTAGCTAGCATTGCCGTCGCGATATCGTTCTTTCGGACGGTGTAACGTATAAACAGCACTTCGTACAACTCGCAGGAGAACGAAAGGTAGACGAAGCCGGAAATGTCGATGGAAGTTAACGAGGCAGCACCGCGAGCGATAAAATCTCCCCTCGAAAAGTTTCCCAACGATTCGTGCCTTTGCTGACGACATGAAAGGATTTTCAAGATTCGTAAGAAACTCCACCGTAAAATTAGACTCCCCTGCCGCGTCGCGGCGGTTTCATCTCTAGTTACATCGCGAGGGGTCCCTAATCTCGTCTTTCGACGTGACTGCCTCCATACGAATGCGTGTATCCACTTTCCGCGTCTCGTGCAGCTAGGTATACCGATATTCGTGCATGTATACGTCGTTTCCGGTCGAACAGACCGTGCTACGAATATATGCGGTATGTAGGAGGCATACATATGCATAGGCGTACAAGCACATAGCCGGTAGACCAAAGAAGTCTAGAGAACCCTCAGACGACTGCCCTTAGCGTCGTATAGGTAGTCTGCCTCGAGCAAGAATAGACGGTTCAAGCCGTGATTCTTCGGAAATATTCCATCCACGAACAATTTTTTTCCTTTTAATACGAGTAATCCGGACTTGACAAATTTTATCACAATTGTGGAATTATAAATGCAATTATAGAGATAGAAATCGAAGGTTCTATTTTAAAACAGAAGAAGTTATAATATTCCTTTATCATCGGTGGTGAAAATAAAATTGAATAACAAATCGCGAATGATTAATATTTCCGTAGCGATACCAGTGGGGTGTAAAGGATTAATTAATCGTAGAGATAAGACACGGAACGGTGTCTCGATATATTCCTAATAATAGATTTAATGGGTTTTCTTCGACGAAAATTTTCGTCCTTTGAAATTCAGAATTTATCACGTTCCTCTTACATTCCTGCAACTTCGTTCGAGTTTTCGAAAGTTAGCGACGTTTTATCTCTTTTTAACCTCCATGCATGCACCTCTGGAAAGAAGTTCAGGTATTATTTTCCCGCGTCACGTACATCGAAGATTCTATACTGTTATCCAAAGAAAGGACACGTAGGGTCGTCCATTTTCCCGCGCGCAGGTAATGCCGGCCCTTTTATCTCAGACGTTTCGACACAAAGTACGTGTGGCTTAGCTTGGGTGTAGTCGGTACTCAGCTTCTTTCAAAAAAAAAAAAAGGGGGGTGGCAAAGGAGGGTGAGAGGTTGACTGGTAGATGGTGTGGTGGAGGAAGGGAAGGAAGAAAGTGCACCCCAGCGTGTGTTTGAAAAAATAGGCCAAGCCAGCAGAGTCGGTGAACTTTGCTCGGATACTTCGACGGGCATACAACGAACATCAGCAATCCGGATGGTTCCCCTTCGAAGAAGCAATCCGCTTTCAAGTACTATAGATACACACGCGATTTAACTCGTGAACCGCGCACACGTCCATCCGCATTCCCTAAACGCGATGCTTCTCGCGAGTATCTCTCGATTTTTGCTTCTCGCGAGTTAATTCGTCGCTTTCGTGCTTCGATAACAGTTTCGACGGCACTTGGCGCTTCCTCCCTGTCGTTCGACGGGCAAATAACATCGTCGATATGGCGCCATCGATACGTCGGGAGGATGGAATAATCCCCGAACCCTCGAGTGATGCCTCGATTTCGATTCGCTAACTTTCGCGACGATCGAACCCGTACGTGAGCGATGAAAGTGGAGAAGAAAGGATCGCGGCAGGTTGTATAGGATGGCATGAAAATGCAAGTATACAGCGAATAAAAGAACCGTCCTGGGGATGCTCGGGTGAGGGAAATACGAAACGAACAAGTGGAGACCAACAGGCGTATTATGTTAGGAAACAAAACGCAAGAAAAGCGAGTGGTAACATCGAAAGGAAGATTCCTCGGTATTTTATTGTTCCGGCAGGCAACTCTGCCACGTTTCACTTATAAAAATCGTTCCGATTGTACCGGAAGCGAAGAACGAAACAACGCGATCGCGTGGTCATCGAACAGAGCGGTACCCCTATACTCGTTCGCTAATTGCTTGTTAATTTGCAAATAAATTACATCGCGTATTTACGTTCGAAACAACGGCGTGGTTAAATTAAACGAATATTCCACGCAGATCGATGACTGTTTCCCTTTCGTATATTAACGGTGTCGATCAAATTTCCAGGCACAATCGGTGGGTGACAATGGTGCGGATAGAACCGTTTAGTTTCGCGGTTGAGTCGAAACACGATGGGGGATTTGGGGGAAACTGGACGATGGCGAAGGCAACGAGATGAGACGAATTTAAGTAAAAACGAAGAGGAGTAAAAAGGGGAGGTAAAGGGAAATAATTCACCGTCCTGTTTTACGTTTGACCGAACGAGTCGCGGTACGGTTAGTTAGCAAACCGGCTGTCTCCGTGGCTGAGCAAGTAACCGAGATTTTTGGCAGGGCGGAAAAGGGGACGGAGATGGACGAGCAGGATAAGATTTAGCGGGAAAGAAGAGGGTGGTTGCACGTTGGTAACGGTGCTTCGCTCTTACCCATCAGAGACAATGGTAGCAATTAGTGGCGTGTAAGATTTCAGCCCGGGGCTGCAGAGAAAGAGAAAGAGATTCTCTGATTCTCGAGTACATTCATTCAGGGGCTAGTCTCTTTTTCGCTCTCTCGACCAGGCGAAGGAGGAAAAAAAGAAAAGGGGGTCACGAAGTTACTTTAGGTGGGTATATTCAATCGAGCCCTCAAAGATTCATCGATCCACTTTCCACCCATCAAACGTTACTCCTGTCAAGGTCCTGTTCGAAGCAACAGATATTAAGTATCGAGCCACGGTTCGAGATGTGTCATTTAAAAATGTTCGAGTTTCGTTGAAAGGTTAAGAGTTTCCTAGTTTTCAGCGAGGAAGAGTAGAAAGAAAGAGGGAGAGAGAGTGAGAGAGAGAAAGAGTACAGTCGATGCTACGAATTCTTCCTAAAAAATTAGATACATTTTACGTTACATTACGAGAAGTCGCGAATCGTGTTGGATCTGTTAAAGGAACTATTTTTATCGCTGTTCTAGATTCCCTCAAAAAAGAAAAAAAAAAGAAAAAAAATAAGAGGGAGAGAAAGAAGGAAAAAATAGCATCGGATCTTTCGTTATTACTTAATTTCATTCGTGGATATCGTCTATTTCGTTTCGTTAATAAAACGTGGGATAAAAATACGATACATATAACATGGTAATTGGAATTTATGAAATCTAACGAGAAAAATTGAACTTCTTCGAAATCTAGCCTCCTCTGATATCTTTTACATCGATCTTTACAAATGCTTTCAAATGCATCGTCGGTAAAGTCGAGTCCAATGGCATACATAACGTGCATCTGCATTGTTGCAAGTGCGCAAAAGCGCATTGTGTCTTTTGAGAATCAAGAATGCAAGGGTAACGCATGCGGAACGGCGAAATAAGGACCAGTAAGTAGAGGATATCAAAACCGGGTCAGACCAGAGCGGTCTGCTGCCTCTGTTTACATTTGTGCCACTGTGTCAAGGTAACCGATGTTAGATATATATACAAATCAAGAGCAGTTGATTAGGGACGAGAAAAAAGAGAATTTCGTCAGCGGTCTCTGTCGTCGCGTATCATCCGCTTCGACGTGCATTCACGAGAAATGGAACGGTTGAAATGGATACGTTAAATGCGAAAATTAAGTCGAAACACAAACGTTTCGCGATTACCGCTTCTCCTTATTCTCAACCCCTTTGATTATTTTGTCTTCCACTAATTATTTCGTTATTTATTTTCGATAATTGCATTCGTATTTTATTTAACGGGATATTTCGTACTTGGAATTTTACGCGCCTATCGCCTGAAAGCCCGGTTTCGCGTTTGACACGTAGAAACGGATTTTGAGGGAATTTCGAGCGATCTTGCAATGTCAAATTTCGTAACTCTGCCGAGGTGCAACGGCTATCGCAAAAAAATTTATACGAGTCCATTTATCGTTAAAGGCAATTCACGAAGTTACGAGATCGGAATTCTTGACACGCCATGAATAATTCACATGTGAGTTTCGCCTGTTGTTGGCAGCTCGTACACGCTTCGACCCGCTTTATTTTATGAACACTGTGAGATATCTCGGCGACGATCTTCGTGGATTCTTTGCTTTCCGGGTAAACAAATGATCACTGTAACGATTTCGCTTGTTTGCCAAAAGCTTCGATCTCTTTGAACAATTTTTCGAACCTTTCCCTTCTCGAATAACACGTATTTCTTTCATCGGCTCAGCGTAAGAATGATATTACGCTGAACAACGGCGACATCCGTCATCCAGTTGACACTTTTATAGATCGTAGATTAAACGCGGTTAAACAAATACTCTCGTTATCCACATTTATGAGTATTTATGCTAAGGTATTTATCGAAGTCTCTACCAACCTGCCTTATCAAAATTCTTTGCGGCGAATCACGGCCGTGAATAATAGGTCTCGATGTTACATGCATCGGGCGAGCCGGTCATGGTCGTGAAATATTGATACGAATATTTTAACAAGGGGAATTATAATTTCTTGGCTATTCAGTGGGGCCGGAATTCATTCATTCGATTTAATATTTAAATATATTCACCCTGTTCATCTCATATTAATACACGAATTATCTCCAGATCGGGCGAGAGAAAACTCAATGCAAACATCGATTCCCGATTTTCAAGTCTCGAAGGCTCCATTGGCTAACTGATAAAAAAGGAGGAAAATAAAAAAAAAAAGAGAAATAAGAAAAAATAAAAAATTCGATTTATCGTCGAGTTACCCGAGTCACGAGATGGAGTCAAAGAAACACGAAGGACGATAAAATGGTCGAAATCTATCGTCAAGTGGTTCTATTTGCCCAGCAAGCTGTAGAAAGTACAGCAGAGAGTATCCGCGGGGGTACTGGCACGTAGATTAAACATTTACCTTGTATTTTCACTTTTCACCCCTGCGAGGACAGGTGACTCGTCTCTCCGATTAAATGTCCTACTTGACATCGATTCCGTGATTTAACCATCTCTAATTTGTGCAAACGGGGAGAAATCTCGGTTCAAAGGTAACAGGAAACTGTCGATGTTGCGAGTATTTCGCATGAATATTTACGAGGCTGGAAAAGTTACGCGAATACACAGCTGCTCGGCTTCGAAAGTTCGTAATTTTCATTCGATATTGTTCGATCTTCTCGTGATCGAATCCGTTTAAAATTCAACCGAGACCCTTTCGACCCCCGATTCGTGTATCCACGGTGTCGCGGAAAACGTTCGGGCGCGAGAAACGTTGGTAATTCGCAGGATTGCGGCCACGATAATGTCACACAGTATTTTCGGCCAGACGGAAAACAGGAAAGTCGTGGTCGCGCGGTGAGCCGTACTCGGTCCGGCTATGCGAACATTTGCATTTTTAATTTCTCCCACAGCTTCGCAACCACTATTTTCTCTCGGCGTTCTATAATTGCGTTTTTCATTAGCAGAACGGAGATCGTGGCAAGTAGAATGAAAATCCCACGGCACGCGTGCGTTGAAATAGTGGAAACTTCACGAGATATCGAGTTGCACGAGGGTGAACGATTTTTACGCGAATTTTAATTTTTAATTCTTTCAATTCTTCTTTATAAACATAGAATAATGCAAGTTATATGTCGAGAAAATATCATTGAAAGATTTATTTTACAGTCACTTTTCACGACTTACAGTTTGTCGAACAACGAAGTATGTATCAGATGTATTAGTTCAATTTCATTTTCTTAAGAGAGTCCTTTTAATATTTCTTTGTGTAATATATATAGAATAATACAAATTATACGATCATTACCATTTTATCGGATTCTTTTGCACGTCCTATATCACGAAGTCAGCCCATCGCCATCCACGCGTGGCAACAGACTAAAACGGAAAGGCCTCTAAACAATGATTAGCATACGCGGAAGAAGTTCGTCTGCACCGGTAATCGAGTGGTCTCGATCGATCGGGTCGTCGGTCTCGTCGGTCGGTATACGCGGCTGCAGGAGTGCTGCAGGTTCGTTGCACTTTCGGCCGCATTTGTAAAACTGCATGCCACTGCACCATCGGATCTCTCGTTCGCGCCGCCAAGCTGCCGCGATAATTAAATTTCGTTCCTAAACGGTTCAATCGCTACAACCTAACAATCTATCCGCCATACATCCCGAGTATCGAGGCTGGCAAAAATAAAATGACAAGAAAAAATCGAACACCATCTGCATGTTATCCATTAACGTGTTCTATGTCATAACCTTATTCGGGTTACGTAGAATTAAATTTATCCAGATCTTTAAATCGAGCTCTTTCATCGCTAAATATCCCAAGAATATCGACTCGCGGATAAGTTCTCTCCTAACAAGAGACCGAGTTCCATTCCAAGCGCACCCGGTTCATTCGACATCGAGCCGAGCCGAGCCGCAATTTTCTGCTTTGCATTTCGAAAATCAAAGAAGATCTAGCACCGACGGAAAATTCCATCCGCCGCTTCCGTTCGGGAACATTACGATCCCGGCAAGTGCGATCAAAGCGAAATGGAGGGATTATGAATATTCGCCGGGTAAACGGCGCCGTAAATGCGTCCTTTGTGGCGAAGGGACGGAGCGGATTCCGACGAGGAGACGCGAGGAAACGAGAAACGACGGATCCATTGAGTCCGCGATTCGTATTCTTAAAATAGAAAATACCGCGTAGGGATCTTTACTCGCCTCGGCGTGCTGTTAAAATAATCGAATCCTCGTTTTGCGATCGCGACGTCAAAAATTCCGAGGTCGTCCACCTTGTTTTTCGCGGAATGAAGCAAAATACGGGGCGAGACGAGACGAGACGAGACGAGACAAGATGAGGAAGAAAAACGAAGACTAGTGGTGGGATGGACAGAAGGCAGAGGGAAGAAAAGCACGCGGTGGTAGTCTGGAACGGTGGTATTAGAGTCGATTGGACGTATCGGGGCACATCCAGCCGGCAGCGCGAAGTGGAGGGTGACTCTGGCCAAAATGTTCGCGGTGAGCATAACCGAGGGTCGATTAAAATGCAAACAAAACAGCGCGGAGAATCCAAGGGCTCGGAGAAGGAGGTCTCCGTAGACGGGAGCAGAATGTTATCGTTCTTTCTTCGTTCGTTCGGGGGTGGCTGTAAGAATGGCTGGCGCGGGGCGTAAGGAAGCAGGAGAGAGACGGTGGGCGAGGTGGAGAACAAAGGGAGACAGAAGTACTCCTATCTCGACGCGAAACAAAAAAAGGAAAAAAAAAAAAAAGGAAAAGGAAGAAAATAAAAATGAGTAAAAAAAGGAGAGAAGGAAGAGACGACCGTATATACGTATACTCGCGTACCTGTTCCATTCTCTTCTCTTTGTCTTTAAGAGAATATCCCTCCTCCCATCCGTTTTCCTAGTCCCTCTTTGTCCCTCTTTTTCTCTTGCAGCCGTTTTTGCATAGACCGGCAAGGAAGGGTAGAAAGAAGAAAGGAAGAGGGAGGAAAGCGAAGGTGGGTGCGTCGGTGTGGTGGAGCGAAAGAGATAGCAGAGGAGGCAGCGAGGGGTGGTAATTCTGGGTAGCTGCCAGATGGCGCATTGCGCTCTAGAAGCTCGGCCCTCGAGTTTCTAACGTTTGCTGCCAAACACCGAAATTCTCCACCCTCTCCCGCCCTCTTCTCTCTCGATCGTTCTCTCGCTCTCCGTCTTTCTTACGTAGCTGTGCGCGTGTACGTGTGCACGCACGCTCGTGTGCGTTTCTTGTTCGGTATATCTCCGTAACCCAGGAGGTTGCGCGCGGGCTTTTAGGGTTTCCCAAAATCCGGGGCACGAGCGGTGGCTCGGCTCGAAGCCCTAAATTTCTCTGCGGACTCCGCGATTAACGACACCTAGGCTGGCGTCCTAATCCGAAATCCATCCGAATAATCGGCCCGGAGACGACACGCGTGGACGAGGATGATACTCCGAGACGGCGAGGAGTAAGGTTACGTCCGCGGGCTGAATCGATAGTTATAATTACGTATGATCTTTTTTCTCTCGGGATCGTTCATCGATCTGCGTTAAATAGGACGTCTACAGCGCGTTGCTTATTCAGCGGGATGAATGGTACCAAGTCTCTCAATGCCTGGTCTTGAATTAATTCCCGGGCCGGATATTTAAGCGGTGTAAGGGTGGAGTAACACGCAGGCGACGAAATCGTGTTTAATATCGATACGAAATTAGAGGGATCACGCGTGCCTCGTTCGAAAGTTAGAATGGATACATAGTTGCACGCGAACGCGGAAGGGTGATAGATCCTGCAAATAGCATACTCTCTGCACGTGATGCATACACTTCAATCGTGATGGCATATATAACAGCGTTCTCTATCAATGTCTATACGCTAGTATGCCTAAACCATTCAGGGGAGACTAGCAGTGCAATTACAGCTTGACAGCTAATTTCAATTACAAATAACCGTATGCTTCATCATTCTCTCATTGTCTTTGAATAATCCGCTATTCGACGTGTCATTCGCGTATCCCAGGTATCGACGATTTCCTGCCTTTTATTTCAACGGGAAAACGCTGTTCGTCCAATTTTTATCGCTCTACTCGTTAACGAATAATCGTCTTAAATAATCTCCTTACAGTTTCACGCGAATTACCGTGAAAATTATCGCATTGTCGAGTTTCCGTGATTTTCAATCCGCGCCGGATTCTGATCCGAGACTAGAAACGCGTTAAATCGCGACCCCAGTTTTTATAGTTCTCAAGATAAATCTATTTTTCCGATCTCCATGTTCGCGCGGTATTCATCGTCCACGAGTGAGTAGTAGCGTGGGTCACGTAGCTGGCGCGGCTGGCACTATACGTCACCTTCTACTAGCGGTAGCCATGAATTCCCATAGCAATCTACAAGGCGAACGAGAAATAATGCGCGGCCTGACAGTCTATCGGTGATCCTGATCTTGACTCGACTCTCGGAAACTTTTCTCGATCAAGCGATCCACTTTAATGGGTCTCCCGAGATAAGTCGTTCGCTTCTATATCCTTGCCTCTTTTTCTCTTCCTTCTCTCCACCTCTCTTTCTCTTTCCTCCTTCTTCTATTTTCCTCCTATTTCCTCTCTAAGTATTTCGAGAGGTAGCATCGCGACGGATTAACTCGAGTAAACTTCTCGTCCTGTCGTTCCATCCGAGCGGATAGAACAGATGTCGCGAACGCGTTCGGTTTTCCTCTGCCTGCCACCCTTTTCTTTGATTCGTGCAACGTACCATCGCGAGGCAACGCGCGAGCCGTTCGCTCGCGTTATCCAGCTCGAGCTCGATTTACGAGAAATAAAAGCTTCGCTTTTGTATCCGTTCCTAGGCATTGGCGCGAGATTTCATTTCAGATGCAAAGTAATTTACACGATTCCGGACGAGTCTGTTTACGAGGCGAGCTAAACAAAAGCGGCGCCGAGCACGATCGTTTTTCGTCGATGCATGATGGAGAGAGAGAGAGAGAGAGAGAGAGAGAGAGAGAGAGAGAGAGAGAGAGAGAGAGAGAGAGGAATTCCAGGCCGTGTGTTTCCAACCGAGTCGATAAGATCGATCGATCACGGGGTCGAGGGGCAGACGAGACGATACGAGGTGAGACCAGGTTCGATCGGATCGGATCGGTCAAACCCGAGAAAAATACAGCGCGTCGATGGTTAACGATCTACGGTTTAGCAAAGTAGCGTCTCGCGGTCGTTAGTGGGTCACCCGTTAGATGGATTTAATATGGCCGAGGAGCGCGTGGAATGCCAAGCCTGCCGCATTCTCCACTTACCCTCCCTTGAGCTTCCTTCCTCCATCCTTTTTCCTCCTTCTCGCACGGGGCTGTGTGGCAGCTCTGGAAAAGAGGGAGGAAATTGTGCGAGAGAAGAGGAGACGCCGAGAGAAATACAAAGAAGAAGGGAAAGGCTAGATATATAGACGGAGAAACGGGAAGATCGGAGGGTGCCAGTGGTAGAAGGTTCTCTCCTTTCGTGCTATTGCTTCATCTTCTACTCTATGAGCGCGTGTAGTAAACCGGTATGCGTGAAGAGATCGCGTATGTACGTGTCTGCGTGGGTGTTTGTGTCTGTACGTCGAAGGCAAAGGGACAGAAGAGGACAGACAGAGGGTGCGGGAGAGATGGTCAGAGGGGAAAAGAGATCTCTCGAGAGCATCAACCGCAGCTACGTAACCGACGCAACAGAGCGACTCCTTTCCTAGCTGCCGCTGGAAATAACGGAGATCCCGAGCATCATCGTTGCGTTGTCCTCGCCCGGGTTCTGATAGAATAGAAATTTATCGGCCTCCACGCGATAGCTTGGCTCTAGTCGCGAATATCTGCACGGGCAAATGCCGCGTACGCTATCCCGGACGAGCGTGCCCGTCTTAAGAAAGATTTTCCAGTTCTCTTGAGGAACGCCGCGCGTATCGGAATTTTCGTTAGCAACACGCGACGGATCTTTTGTACCGGGCTGAGAAAAATGGCTGCAAGTCTCGGCTGGCGACACGTGCGCCCGGAAGAATGGAACTCGAAGAATGTCTCAGCTGAGACCCAGTAAACGGGTAACAACGAGATCGGTTCTTTCGACGTGCTAAGAAATTGGTTTGCGTATCGGTAAGTCGTCTCTGTCGAGATGCGCGATTTTTTCTTTTTAGTCAGAAGCGTGTCTCTGTCGTGTTCTACGGGTTCTTCTTTCTTTTTTATTCTTTCAATCCCTTCGTCGAGACTGAAGCAGAGGATGCAGAGGAGGATACGGAGATTCGCGACCCACGTTCACAGGGATAAAGAGAAAAGGACATGATGGTGACAGTGGTGGCGAGGACAGACGCGCTAGAGAGGACGACTCTAGGGAGTTTTATCCGCAACTTCGTAAAGAATGTAACGAGGACTTCTTTCTAGGAACGAGGCTCGCTCGACACATTGTCGTCATACGGTTCATCGAATATCCAACGAGAAAGAAAATAGAATTACCTGGACAGCGATTCGAGTTTGGGTGACGCTCGATAATGTTTCGATACGTGTTCGAGTAGGAAGGAAGAAAAGGAGGAGCCATATTTTCTTGCGAGAAACTTTGACACGGAATTAATTTCCTATCAATCTCTATCCATTTACAGGTCCGTCCTTCGTTTCGCTATAATGAATGGAGTTCTACGTTTGCCAATAATGCCAAGTTTATAGAACACAGCCGCGAGTTAATATCCTGTCTGTGCAGCGGCAAGATTCGATAAACCTTCGCCATGAAACAATTATATTGGTCCACTGTGGTGTTTGCAGATTCGCTGGTAACTTAGTAATTAGTGACACCACTGTGCACGCGAATATGCTTAATTTAACGGGAACGTTGCGCCATAAACCCATCGCGACGCGACTAAATAACAACGATTAACGAATTACATCCTACGATTTCTTCTCGATTTTCCGTCAATTTACACGCGATTCCCGAGGCCGTGGAATAAGATTTTATCTTTATTTGCCCAGCGAATTTCATTTCACGTGAGCGAGCCTTTTCTTCGAGGACGAGAACGAAAGAAGCTTTCCCTCGAATGAAAATAAACTGGCGTCGCCGTTTTATAAACAGCGCACAATCTCATACTATTTGACTGACAGGGAATTAAGATTTGTCGCGTGTGCAGGCTTCTGCAAAGATTCCAAAGGTTGTTCTCGAGAAGTCAGTCGCGCGTGCCTTTGCGCTTTATGGCAAATGGAGCTCGCGTGAAATTTGCAGGATCACTCGCATCGCGAGATAAAAATTTTCGCGATATATCCGCGCGTGGCTAGTTTTGGAAAAGAAATTGTTATCTCGCGGTTAAAAGAAGCCCAGAAATTCTCAAACTTTCGCGCGACTGCTGCGTTTTAAATTAAGCCACGCTGGTGGACCAATCCGCAGTTTGCGATCGTGAATTCGCGCGAACAGACGAGTCGATTAATTTATCACGGTTCAGTAAGAACGCGTGCAATTGGGTCCTCGAGCCGATCGAGCGTAAATGACGAAGCGACAGGAACTGAGCCAAGGATAACGTGTCCCTGACCTCCTATGGGAGTGGATTCGTTTGCGGGAAGAGCTTCAAGGGCGCATACGAAAGGCGGTAACGAATGTTCAGTGCATGCACTGATTTCCGGGTTAATCAAACTCAGTTCCGACCTCTAGAGCGGCTAGTTTCCACAAAAGGAGGATGTTCCAGACGATCGATAGAGAATTCTACCGCCGCGCGAAACTTGTCTTTAACGCGTTCTTATCGGATCGTTTTATCGAACACACGGAGACACTGACTTCCCTTTTTCATTCTAACCTTTTGTATCGATGACACGATTAGTTTAAGAACGAGTTTGTTCCCGAAAATTTTTATCGCGCAAAATGCAAGTTATTATCGCGAAAATTGCATTTTCATCGCAGAGTAAATAGGTACAGAGATAGCATCCGTGAATCCGATGATTGCAGAAGGTGAAAGATGAAATGCAGGATGAAACGGAATAGGAGGAACAGGACGGGGAGGAGATTTCTGGTTTAATTAATTAATTTCGCGTCATTGGAAGGAAGATAGCGGGTAAAGCAAGGGTACATTCGTCGTCAAAGGTAGTTTCAACGCGTGCTTGCACACTGAAGCATAATGAAAAATGAGACTTCCGTCGATATCTGCACGTGTACAGTTGCATCCCACGCGCTGCGCGGCGACCAAGAAGGAATAATTTTAATAAACACGAATTTGCGAGTGGAGATAATGTAACGGTGGTAATGAGACTCGAATGAAAAGACGGAGCGTACAGCATCGTTCACGATTGTTTCGCGATAATCGTGATCAGGGCCGATAACGATGGGATTCGAGGGAGCAGAAAATTGAACCTCGCGTTGTAAAAGTATCAATTTTTAGTAAAATTTCGTTATGTAAAAATCGTGTCCACGGTTATAAAAGTGGACTAAATAAAATATCTGAGAGAAATGATTTTATCCATCATTTTGCATTCTCTTATTCTATTAATTACGTAGCTTTACGTAATTTTTAAATGTACAATATAATAACGTAGTTAGGTCTTAACCTGCCTTGTCTCCAATTTATTTATTTACTTATTTTTTAACTTGGACAATTTTTCTTTAGCCACGGGTAGTTAGTTAGCTTGTCGTGAAAAAGTCGAGATCAAAGTTTCGTTTTGAAACCCGTCGGGTGTCACCGGTGAAAATAGACTTTCTAACCCTGTCGAGGGTTACACGTGTACGTACGATGGTTTATGTCATGATTGTTTCGTCCAGCAAAGGAAAACTTCGTCGTGAAAGCTTTTTACGGAGAATTTCTCCGACTCTGCCTTTTCAATCGGCTTTCCTTTGCTTTTTCCGCGTCGCCCTTTGTCGGTCTCGAGCTCTCGAGTCTACCGAATCGGTTCGACGCGGTTTAGTCGATTCGCGATACTTTCTCGCCTCTCATCCACGCAATTTCCATGAATTTGAGTACGAGCCAAATGAAAGAAAGAGAGAAAAAAGAAACGAAAATATGAAACAAAAAAAAAAAAGAAAAACTACATTCTGCCTTGGAGAAAATACCGATAAAACCGGAGATCCGAACGGTTTCGATATTTCCTTCGTAAGCCGCCACCGGGGGATTCAACGGTTATCACGGTGAAGCTCTTGTTTCATTTTGTGTCTGCATCGTTTTCTCTCTTTCTCATCTCTCCTCTACACCTCTATTTTTTTTTTTTTACCCACCAGACAGGGCCAGAGAAGAGCGCGGAATTAAAACAGGTACACAGCCCTTGATTCATTTTCACATCTGCATCGTTTTATTTAATAAAGGCCGGAAAAAAGGAAGAAAGCGATATCGCGGCGAGATTAATTAGAGAATGCTTTTTACTGCTCCTTTTCGTTACTCGTGGCAGGGATATTTCCATTGTTAACGAGAACGGGAAAAAGATCCTCGCTAAACGTAAGCAGCGAAGTTAATCGATCGTTTTCTGCTCTTTATGCACTCTCTCCTCGTTAGCTAAGTTTGTGGTAAAATCTTCCGTATCGTTGTGTCCAAATTTGCGTTTCGTGTCTTTAAACGAATTTCAATTTCCGATTTATAACCACGTCGTAATACTTTCGACGCGAACCACCTATAATATTACATCAAAAGGGACTATCCGCGAAATATAAATAAATAATTAAACGATTCGATAACTTTGCGCGACAAAATATTTCTGTGTTGCTGTACGTGCATTCGTGCAGAATTTTCTCGAAGCGAAACAGAAGCGATCACAATAACGAACATTATAAAAATAAATTGGACCCAGTGGACGGAGGCGGACCGGTCAAATACCAATTTCTTCTCTCTTTTCTCTCCCTTCGGCTCATTTTCTCTATAAATCCTGCGGATAGTACAAGCGAAATATAATGGAGCTTCGAGTGGTCGCCTTTGTGCGAGCTTATTGTCTTATTGGCTCGCTTCGAAATCCATTTAGGAGGGCAAACGGTGTTAGACAATGGGTCGCATTCAACAAGTAATGAAGCTCACCGATTGGCAGTCTATTCTCGGTTACTGCTCGAAACTACTCCAACTAGCGGATCCCGATTCCGTATGCTTAGAAGTCAAATTTTCCATGGCTGGCTGAGATGGATCAATGTGTCTAGACAAGCGAATGCGTTTCAATCGCGATGTTGTTACAAGAGACGGGCTATTTATTTGGAAATTAATCCTGTCGCGAACAGTCATCTTCGAACGGAAGCTGTAATACGTGGGAAAGGGAGATCGGGTTTCCGTTTTTCTTAAATGTCGCACCGTACGAGCTAGTTACTGCTAAAGCAGTACGTGGGTGATTATCGAGAAACGACGGAAAGTAAGATTACCGGTTATTAGAATTCTCGGGACACGTTAGAAGGTCTGCCTTTTTTCATTTCTCACAGGAAAGTTCGTGCACGTTGCAAAGCGGTATCGATGAAAGCGTTAAGGGACTTCGTATAACTTACTATTCTTTATTACAATTTAATAACAAAGGGTGACAAAGTAAAGTTACGTATTAATATAAGCTGATGACGACTAATTGGTCTTATTCACGAATTAAAATTATTTATTTACAAAATTAAATAGGTATCACCTGTAATCAAGCATCGATTGTTACGGTATCACTTCAAGAGGCAAAAATGGACAAGTGTTCAGACGCCTCGATAGTATGTACGCACGGAGCACGAGAGGCGATTATAACTTGCGTGCAACTCGATTAATAGTCCGGCCAATGTGATTGTCGTGAATTACACGGAAAATAAAATCGCGTTGCGTTCAAGCTACCTAGACGGTAATGAAATTATCGATTCGCGTGTGTCGGATGGGCGGAACGGAAAGGACAAGACATTTTCGTGGCGATGACGTACGATAATGGGCGTAAGTCGAGAATGCATCGGGCAGGAACGCCTCGCTGAATCGGCATATTTACTACTCTCTCCTCTCTTGTCTATTTCACCCTGTCCCTTCGTGTCTCTCTATCTCTCTGTGACAATAACCCTTAGAGTAGTTGGCAGACGGCCACGTGAGTAAACCTTTCGTGAGCAATTACAGGTTCGAAACCGAAACGCTTCGCGATCACAGACCGAATTGCGGGAACATCGAACATCGCCACCTGCTATTTCAAACATCGTCTGTTCCTTTATTAAAGGCGACACGATCGAGTCAGAGTTTTACGCGAAACCCTGTCACCTTCGTTTCCATGTAAATCGTAGGTTTATTTATAATTACGGTCACGAACCTCGAGCATTTTAATTTCAGAGTTTCTCTTATTGCGAGCGACCGAGGAATTCTTCGGATGGATGGTACAGTTTCGCTAATATTTCCCGGATTACAATGGATCCTCGCGGGAGGAATAGAAGAGAATCGGTGTGATCCGATTGCCGCCAGATATTATCGGAATTTATTCTTTTCCGTCACGATAATTATTGGAAATGAACCGGCCGAGCTCGAAATCGCCCCGACTCGCTGCGAGATAAAATGAGCAAGAAGTCTCTCGATTTGTCGGATACCAGCCAGAGGTTATGGAATTCTAAATTGCAGGGAAAAGCTCGAGACTTTCCAACGAGTTCCTAAGAATTTAATATTTCTTGTTAGAGCCCCACGACACGTTCATAAATTAATATTCGAGAAGTAAAATATTTTTTACAATAATAACTATTCCTCGTTCCTTCTAACAGTTCTACCTTTCAATTTTCCTTTGAATTTTTTCAGAATAAATTCTCTTCCTTCCAACAAGATGCGCGTATTTCGAACATATAATTTCTGCCATAGTTTCTCGGAGTCACGTACAGCGAAATGATAAATGGATCGTAAGATTTCCATGAATAATCCGTATTGCTATGGAAATTTTGTCGAATATATTCGATTCGTTTTTATCTATCCATCTGACGAGTTCTTATCTAGACTCTCTGCATTTTTATCGCGTTACCATCTGCATAAAAGTTTGTCACGTTCCTCTTGTAGCGAGAATTCTTACTTTCGAGGCTCTCTATTGATCCAAGTATACGAGAATCGGCGTAGATTCCAAATTTCTTTCTCCTACCTTCAAATTTTTACATTTCAAGTAACTCTGTTAAGAATATTAAACACACTATTCGCCTTCGCTTCGTTTAAGTTCAAATCTAATGACGCGACGTTAGACAGAGCCGTCAGAGATCTTAGAGACATTTGGCTGGTGTTGGACCGTAACTACTGTACCTTAACTCCATTTTCGTCCCGGCAACGCTTACTTGCACCTTTCACATCTTTATCGCATTACGGACTGGCTAAAAGTTTCCTCCATCGCTGCACAAGAAAATTCTTCCACGAGAAGGAAGGCTTTTTCCAGCTCGAGCTACGCGTTTGCTTGTTAAATCGGAAAATCATGGCCCGCAGTCAATTCACCGTATATTCGGTTTACGAACAACTGGTGTGCAATGTAAAATCGCTATTTGCACGGTGCATTCGATTAAATCCGTATGGCGCCATCATTTTGCAAAACGTTCCATGGGTAAAGATGGCGTCTTCTTATATAATAAAGGTAAACACCACGGTCAGGGAATATTTTCTCGCTCTCGTCCTCGTGACTATCGTAATTTCCTCCCACATTTCCCGTACTTCCTTTCTTCGTCACGGTATGTAACCTGCTTTTGGATTTATTTTTCTCAAGATCCTCCGTGCGCTTAAAGACGAAACACCGAAAGTCCTTTCATTCTTGGCCGTTATCTTTTCTTCTCAACGGCCACGTCAGAAAAAAGGAGGCAGGAGAACGAAGAAAAGAAAATAAAGGCGGGAACGACGGGGGATGAAAGAAAGAAATGGTAGGGGAAAGATCCCAGGGAAAATAGGCGAACTGGGTCGTGGCCAACAGCTGCCTTCTGCCCATTATTTCCGTCTCTCATTGGTGCACGTTACTTACTGCTTCCGTTCGGTTGCACGGGAAAGAAAGAGAGAAAAGAATGGACAAAGGCAATCGATACCGTAAACGATCGGATATTCCAGCGACATCGTTCATCCATTAGCTCCTATATGATTTGACTTTTGCAATTATACGTTATCCAAACTTCTCCGTAGATCCATCCGACGTGGTAACCTGGTAATGAACCGGAAGTAAGTCGTCCGAGTTCCTAACACCTCGTTCGAAGCATCGCGAAAGGGAACACAGTTCAGACGATAAGTAAATTTTCAGACATTCGAGTGTCTCAGATCAATTTTTAAGAACCGATTGATTTATCGTTGGTGTCCGATTTAGAATTCGTCGCGGGTATTTATTATTGCTATATCCTCTTTCTCTGGAAGACTCGATTTGCTCTTATTTTTATCTTTGATAAAAATACGGCGACTCGCTCGTTATTCCTAATACTGTTCAACGAAACGGATTCAGTCTCCAGTTATCGCTGTGCACCTATAAAGAAGAAATACTCGTAGTTATGACGCTCTGCTCAGCATCGCTGCAGTTTCATTTATACCTGCGTTTCCCGAAATCCAACGAAGCCACGGTTTCCGCGCGTTTCTATTATTTCGTCGGATTTTCAGTCGACTGTACCATTTCACGAAGTACAATAATATCCGTTACCGTGGGCGTTAACGATAATTCGTAACGTACACTGTAATTTCACCGCGAGCGTTAATAACGTGTTCGATTACGGATCGGTTTCACTGGATTTTATTTCATCATTTGCTCGAATCACTTTGTCCAAGTATTTTAAGTTAAAAAAGAAGGAATATTCCATTACCGTCGTTTTTTAATCAATTTTCTTACACGATCGTTCTCGTGGAAACGAATACGTGCGTGTGTATGGAAAATTTACACCGTTAGAAATCGAGAGGCGAATAATCTATAGTACAATGTATCACTTTCAAATTTCGTTAAGCCTCGGCTAACTTCATGAATGAAGTTTACTCAACAGTCGATTGGAGTTAGCACGACACACGGTTATTCCTCTGCTAGTAAATTGTTCCCGTGCACGTCGATTATTTAATGAAGTATGACTCTGATTTGCGTCATCGTTTATCGAGCCCATCCCACTCGTCGCAGATACAGTCTGTTGTCGTCGGTGATGTAATTAACATTGTCAAAAACAGGTTGACGCGGGAATCCTCTCGATTTATGGAAAATGGACGGGTTTCTGTGCATCCTCCGCGAATAACGGGGAATATATACCAAGTAAATCGCATAAGAAAGATTTATGTCGCAGAAAATGTTACGTACACGAAGTAGTACGAGTTAATTACGTGTCAGACAGGGGGCTAGTGGATCGAGTAACGCGAGCCATAATTTCTTCCGGTTTCTCGTTCCCGCGCTTCACGTTAACGGGAAAATTATAAATTTGCAACGTAAGCGACGCAGCCATTAATAAATTTCCCAGACGATACTCGTATCTGTGACACCAGCGACGATGAGACACCTGGTAAAATGACGATTCTAAATTCGACGTTTAATTAAACTTGTCCCCGACGATTGTGCAAAAGCGACATTCGCGCGTCGTTTGGACGATGAACCACGTTGGCCGTTGAGAAAAATGAAATATGTTTCCGGTAACGTGCATAGCATACACGGGGGGCCGACATAAAATGAAACTGCTGTCTTGCCGGTGGGTAAAGAATACAAGTAACTTCGATCAATCCCTAGTCGGACAAGGGTATTCATTACACCATCGAATGGTAGCTCGTTTTTCAGCAGCCGCAACTGGGAATATCGCGCAATGGCGCGGCGTTTTCACAGAGAGCATCAGACCCGTACGTACATACGCGGTGCCATTACCTCAGTTTTCTTGCCTTTGAAATTCTCACTGACACGAGGACGGACAGCTGGTGGGGGCGGTTTAATAAGTTTCGCATCCACGAACCTACCGAATGAGTGAGAGATGGGGAAAAAAAGGAGAAAGGTGAACGAAGAGTGGGCTGAAAGGGGAAAGTAATGGCAGGATAAAAAGGGAAGAAGAAAGGAAGAGAGAGAAAGAAGAGGGAGAATGAGAATGGGAGAGGGAGAAAGAGAGAGGACGAGGAAGAGAGAGGAGAAGAGAATCCAATAGTCCAATACCCGGCTAGAACCAAAGCTCTTTGTCTCCCACTCAGATGCCAATAGCTGGCATGCTTCAGGCTATATGCCTACACGCGATGGCAGGCCATACCGGTGTATCGTAGCAGTGCAGTATGATCGGCCGTTGGCTCGTCATTTGCCGCAGGAATCTTTGAAATAAATTTATTTGGTTCGAGCCGGACCGCTTGATACGATGCTAAAATTATTGGTGTCGTATCGGGGGCTGAATTGACAGGAACAACTTGATCCACCTCGATCCCATGTTAATTTGTTTTACGCTTAAACGTTGCGATGCGGTTATCGAATCTTGCTGTACGTTTATTTCCATATCATCGCACGAAGAAACGTCTGCGTGTTATTTTTAAATAAGTTCTCGAATGAATATAAAATAAAAGGTTTGTCATATCGAAATGCGACGTTTGTTTTCGATATTGTTAGACATCGAAGAAGAAAACACAATTTTCTTCCCGCGCTTACTGGCACAGGGATATCGAAGATAACGCGTTTCATAAGCGTACGCGAAATTTCGTGTATAATTGCGAATTGTTTCGACGTCGAAAGAATCGTTCGCGAAAGTGAATTAATATCCAACGCAGTCCATTTGCTCTTGTTTTATAAAATACTGCGTATATTAAAATTCCAATGTACTTTTGGTGTATTATACTCCGTAATTATTTCGCATTTGTATACCGTTTGTCGTTCGAAAGTCTCTGTTTGCATTGTCGCGGTATTAAGTTTCTTTCGTACGCTTATAAAATCTCTATTCCACACTTTCACCATACGTTTCTGTTCGGACGTCCACGTTTGTGCGATTCATATTTGCCGCCATTAATCAGACGCTCGAAAAATATATCGTTGTTCAGAGATTCCGATTTGTATCGACAAAAGCACCCACGACTTGGCGTCATATTGTCGAATCGCGAAAGTCAGCTCGCGAATTAACGAAAGTAAAATCTACAGTGGCGCAAGTGCTCTTGTTCGTCCGGAAAGGAAAGGCTTTTCTGTTGCATCCAACGAGAGATTGTCGGTGTGTTTTGTGCAAACAAAGAGCGTTTCGTTCCGTCGTACACGCGTTTCGTGCTATTTTTGAGTGAAAGTTCCTTCCTTCGTTCCTTTTAAGAAAACATTTCTCAAACATTTCGCAGTCAAAGCGACAAGCTCAAAGGTGCACCTGTGTATCGAAACAGCATAACGTTAGTACCATTTTGTATTATTTTGTAATTATTACGCTCGTAAATTCGCTCGCTGCTTTGCCAGTGACGAATAAATTTCTTGTAATTACGCGTACATAAGAATTCGTACATGTATCATATATGTACATCGAACTGACGTAATATCAAAGTACAATTGAAGTGAGCGGAAAAGTGGAAAGAGGTGCAGCGAGAACGACGAGAGAAATCAAAATGGCGTCGTTAATTTTATACGGAAACAAAGTTTTTTGGTTAAAGCAGGGGCGAGTAATGTTGTAGGAGTAATGAATCGAAATTTCTGCGGACTTTTCGTTAGTTACTTGCGGTGCAGTCTGAACCGCCTAAAACTGCATCTTTGTTCGAAAGTTTCCGGCATTTTGCCCCGGGAACTTCACCAAGTCTAACCTAAATTCTAATTCACTTTTCAGCACGTTAATAGTTCGTGATGAGGATACTTAAGCGTTGCAATTT
Source organism: Eufriesea mexicana (assembly GCF_001483705.2). Classification (NCBI taxonomy): domain Eukaryota; kingdom Metazoa; phylum Arthropoda; class Insecta; order Hymenoptera; family Apidae; genus Eufriesea; species Eufriesea mexicana. The sequence goes on along the minus strand of NW_016908980.1, from coordinate 1,594,275 downwards.
TATGAACGATGTATTGTTCACGATCACTGGAACAACTATAGAACAATTATAACAAATAAACAAATGGCCCTTGGATATAACTATATACACGAGATAATTCGACGATAAATTTTCAAGATTTTATTTATAGATTTCTTCTGTTTCACGGTCGTTTATATATCGGAAACACGAATTTTGAGGTTAACGAAACTTTCGCATTGAAAGGACAGTTCGAAAATAGAATTATATTCTTACGAACGCTATACACCTGATTCACAGATACCGTATGGACCGTGCTTCGCCAAGCACTTATAATGGCTTTGTTAAACTTCGCTTCTATGAACGTGCTTCTTGGAAACTGAATTTACTTTAGTTTCTTGTCGAAAGCATGCTCGCACGCTGATGATGTCGAAGAGGATCGTTGCTCTTCTCTCTTTGTCCCAAGGATGTTTAATTTCCTTTATTTTCCGTACACTTTCAAGCGATGTCGAACCCCGGCAGAGTTCTTTTGTTATTGCATCACTTAACAAAGTTTCGCGTTCGCGATAGAGATCGATGGAAAATTAGTTCGACCGATGTTCTAAAACAATTTTCGAAGCGTCGATGTATTTTACGAATGTCGAATATTTCTAAAAAAAAAATTCTAAAATCGGAGAGCATCGGGGTTGGATATTCCATACGTTTGCCTGCGCGGGCTTCTGCAAAAATCTTTAACATTCGAAATATATTTCCGGCGATATCAAGTTTTGAACGCAATCCCGGCATCGAATAGAATTTCATCGGAAGGAAGTAGAAATTCACCTCCGCGGCGGACTCGAATTTTCGGATTCATAAATCGGTTTACATCGTAAATATGTATCCTGGCACGCGACGTTGGTACGTTCTATGGTCGGACGCCTGGCTGTTCAAAGTTTCACGAAGACATCGCGAAGGATTAGGTCCGGGTTGGAAAAAGTTCCATTTCTAGGAGGTTCGCGTGCGATGCATTTTGCGTCCGGTAATAATTAATGTGTAGGACACAATGCGACCGATATATCGTGTCGCAGTCGTGAGAATGCGATTCTATAACCGCATAGAACTTTTGCACGAGTGGCTATAGTCGCGAATAAAATTCGTAGTCGAACGAACGCGTGCAATACGTTTAAGTCTCTTTTCAAACTTGCGTCGCAACGTTGCTTCGCTTTATCTCCGTTTAATTAAATTTTCATTCAATGGCTTAAATACTTTCCCGCGACTCGAAACTTTCTTTCTTTAAAACTGAACGTATATCATAGACCTTCATTAATGTAACATTATATATACGTATATATACGAATCTTCGTCGAATAAATCCTTCGTATTTCGAAGCTTTTTCTATATTTTTGTAAGCTTGCTAGTATCATTTATGTGAAATAAAAAAAAGGTAAAATAAAAAAAGAAAATCACTCGTATTTCATTCAAAATATTTCACCTGTAGTTACTTCTAATCTAGTATTCTAGTATTCGAGTACTCGGGGTGCGAGTCACTTCGAGTGCAAGGGGTTAATTCGCAAAGTCTCGTGAATTATATTTATATTTATCAAGAAATCCGACGTATCCATATTTACAGTGCCATAACACGGCATATATCTCGGCGAAAAATCGGGAAAATAGGGAATATGCGTGAGTGTATTTGCAGGATTTCTTCTCGCGAACCATTCAGACGCGAGAACGAATTTGTACGACAAACGAAAACGTCTGGCTGTCGAGGGTGAAACATTTTCACGTGTGTTCTGGCACTTGGAAACCTCGAGCCGGTGGTGTCGGGGTAGTTGCTGGCTGTGGTTGAAATCGGCCAGTGGTCGCGTTTTGCGGTTCCACGTGTCGTGTAGTGCCTTTTCGCACCACTCTGCCGGGAAGAAACGGCTTATGTACGAGGAGGGTAGTCGAAGAAACACTCCAATGTTCGATGCGACCCTTCCACGATGAAACGAAAGCTTTCGTTCCGTCTGCCAACCGGAAATCGTGCTTCGAGGCAACGGAAACGCTCTTTTTCGCTTTTCAATCCGACCAGAGCGACGATTAAGGAATCGTCGCGAGTCTTAAAAAGAGCGAACAATTTCGTCGTTCAATGGAAGTTTCACAGGCGATAATTTTACTTATCGTACACCTTGCGCCATTCTCTTTCTAGGATATATACCTTCTCAAACTTTTTTAAACCGTTTAAAAAATTTTGTTAAATAATCCAGTGCAATGGAGCGAAATATGAAGCATATTGAAAATGATCTACCACTCGGAAATTTGGTCATTTGGTCATTTGGAGTTTACGCCGCGTTTAATTCGGCGTAATTGAAACGCGAATTATAGAAGGAAAATATGAAAACGCTGAATGGCGGGTTTTCGGTCGCAACGCATTTGGATAGTGCGTGATGGAGAAAATTAATTGAAAGTGATATAAGTAACATGGATGTAAATAACTGCGTTCCATTGTTAACTGGATCAACCCGGTCTATGCTTGTTGACATAAATTACAGGGAAGGATCACCGATTCGTAATTAATTTGAATTATTTCCCGCCACGTTTGAGTCCCGATTAAACGCGTCAAGTCAAACGCAGCTTTCAGCAGACCGATGCGTTCCGTTTTTTACCTGCTTTTAGTGACTTTACACGTTGTAACATCGGTCGAGTCTGCGGTTCGATAAATCAATATGATGTACTACGAAACAGAGGAAGAAAACCAATAACAACAAAACGCAACGCGCGTTTTTGACCTGCGTCCTCGACGCTTTTCTTTTTTTTCTTCCTCACCCCTTTTTCTGTCTCTCTCTTTCGTTTTCCCTTTTCGGCCTGTTTGCTTCCCCGTGATACGAAATTTTTCCCGTGCGCCGTGGCACAACTCGTCTGTGAATTCGTTTGAAACGTTAGCCCTGACTGAAATTTCTATTTAGCCTGGCAAGCTTGACGCATGATGCTCCGCGATGAACGCCGATCGAATCAAATTGGAAGATGGAAGAGGAAGGGTGCAACGCATCCTCGCGTGTTTTCCAACAAAAGTGATAGCTTTAAACGCGTTTCGCGAATAATTAATTACACCAATTAGTCGTTTCATCGTGGCGGACGAATGTACCCTCTCGCGTCGGTTAGTTCGTTTCGCGCAAAGGGAATGCGCGAATCGAATAATTGAACCGACCATCCGGTGTTTTCATGCCAGGCTTTATTAACTCCGGGACAAACGCGACACGCGACGTTTAATCCGTGACGGTTTTACCGAATGCACCTGAGGTTCCCTTTTTTCCTGGATATGAAATTTCGAACGCTAACCGCGAGAATCGGACGAATAGGCTGGCTTTCTCGCGCGATTCAAGCGAAATTTCCATTGAAGCGATGATTCGAAATATAAATGGCGAGACACACTCGGGAACGTATTTACTCGCCGTTGATATTCATCTGGGATAATTAAGAAAAGCAAAAGGAAAAGGGAACGTCTCTCTTTTGACCAAAGACAGCGTGGAGATCTCATCTTTCGAAGGACCACGAGGAAAGTCGAAAGGTTAAAAATTCTTTGGCGTTATCAGGGCGTTAAATACCCTGACCCGAATACGGCGGATGTTGCGAATTTCGAGACGAATTAATTGAGCAATAAACTGAGATTCGCGTGTAACCTTCGTGACCGGCGATTTATTTCGTATCTCTGGCACGGTGCGTAACGCGAATAAAAATGGAAGAAAAAGGGAACAGGAAAAGGGAGAAAAAGGGGAAAAAATGCCGAGTAGTTGGCGTTCAGGGAGAAGTTTGGTTCAGTTTATTCGTTTACGCACTTCTGAACGCTTAAACGTTTCATTCGCGAAGCTTTTATTGCTGGAAAAATCTGGGTTAAGTTGCGCGAAGTATTTCAAAATTAGACTAATTTCCGTGAGTATGAATTATCACAAAGGCCCGGGTTGTTTTCATTCGGGGCAAGGAAGAAGCGAAAGTTATAAAACGCTTTTCCCGCCGAGCGTTCCACCGTCGACGAGGGAAACGAAGTTTTCGTCTAAAAAAATTATTGCCCCACTTTTCATCGCATCGAGCGGCTATTTAATAAATTCGTTACGTCGAACAAATTCCCTTCTCTACCTCTTGGGATAATTTAATCGCGAGAAGCAAAGCGACGACGACGTCCGATTAAATTCTTCTTCGTTAAACGCTTATCCAATGAAGTCGATTAGGCGAGTGTACAAGTCGGTGAGCCCCGTTCGCGACATGGCGGTTTCGAGATTCGATTTCCGAGCCTTTTCGCATATCGGGCTTGACCTTTGCGTTCTGTAAAGCGATACGATCGGTGTAAATATTTGTTATTTATTTCCCACCGTGATACCTGTGTCTGATCGTTCGACATATCGTGGATACTAGAGCGAAAATGAGAGTATCATTGGAAATAGACGCGTAGCAGACAACCAAAACGAAATACCTTCTCCGTGCGCAATTTTCATAGCTATTCGTGCCATGGTTCCGTAAATCAAACGGAAGGTTAAAAAATGAAACGTATCGGGGATGAATAGCTCGAGGCAGCGAGAGGAAGAGCTCGAGGTAGTCCGGAGAAGTGGCACATCCCTTTACGATCGTCCTCGTCAAAGAAACCGGGAACAAAGTTAGTAGTGGAAAGACGTTCGGTCCCAGACACATAGAGTTAGTCGACATCGGTGGCGACGATGCATCTAAGTGCATTATTAACCTTCGACGACTACGAACAGTCTCTTCCTTTCTCCTTGTCTCTTGCATCGACGATAGATACACAGGCGCCGTAGCACTTGGCTTTTAGGGTAATTAAATGGGCAACGGAGTGGGCTGAGTGTAAAATGTGCGGCGATAGTGCGAAGGTGGTCACTGTCGTTCCTGCTGTGTGCATATGCGTAAGCATGCTCGTGCAACGAGGTAGATGGATAGAAAGAGACACTCAGAGAGAAATAGAGTGGCAAGAGAGGAAGGAGTGGCCATATGATAGGAGGAAGGAGACAGAAATGTTGTAAACGCTGATGGAGCGCCAAGCCCATCGCTCTCTCGCAAATCTGATTACCTCCTCCGCTAGTTCCGGCCTTGCTCGTTCACCATCGGCCCTTCCTACAGCTATGCCGTTATCACCGTGCGCACGTACGTGGGTGTACGAATGTGTCGTCGCCGACACGGTTAACCAGACCTTGCCGGACGACGACGGACCGTCTCGAAAATCGAATTCGCCACTTCCCAGGTTTGTCTCCACCATTGATTTCCGCTGGTTCGGAGCAACGGACGGAACTCTATCCACGGGATTCCTTCGAAGCGACGGTCGTTAAACGAAAATTGGCTACGGGAGAAAGGGGCCGACCGATTTTTCACCAGACGACGCCTATTAACTATACTTCCGCGGCCTCGGTCGAAATTGGCGGAAAGCGCGTTACCTTTCCATTCGATTCGTCGAATCGAATTTGATCTTGAATTAAAGTTCAGTTTCGCGCGATCGAATTTCATCTTGAATTAAAGTTCAGTCCCGTAGAATAAGCGTAGTCTGTAAGCGCAGTTTCCGGCTGGATTCACGCGGAATCCCGGGAGAAAAAACTCGGTACTTCCTCGAGGTCCGAAATTGTCTCGTTATTTCGTTTTTAGCAAATCTCGCGCTAATTTGTCGCCGTTCCGCCTTTCCCACCGGCGCAATCGTACGACATTGTCCGCTTCTTTTCCCCAACGATTCTTCAGCACGCGCTAAATCTTCCGTATCTTTCCGTCCGTGTCCGCGGAGAATAATGCCTCGCAGAAGGGAAATGTTCGTTTTTATCCGAAAAGAGAGTAAGCTTAACTCGCTAACGCGGCTGTTTGCTCTCTGCCGTATATACCATCGTCGATATACTTTTTTCCCTCTGCACCCTTTTCGTGGTGGGATGAAATATTCACGTGGGAAAAAGAGGATACGAGGACGAAACGCGGTGTGTACCTTGTTACGTGAGCCTGCATTACAGCGCGTCGTTGAATTTTCCACGCTTTTGCCCTTCAAAGAGCGCCACTTTCGATCTGAAACAGCGCGGTCAATTTCGAAAGAGTTTACAGGACTCGCAAGGGTCCGCCCTCGGACCGTAATTTCCTCTTCGTTCTCCGCCTGTGTGGGCGTATGTTTGCGCGCGCGCGCGCGTGTGTGTCTACGTGTCGTTTAAAAATATGCGACAAATTGGTCGTGTATGCGGGACAGAGAATGCCTATCAGAGGGACCGTTTACACGAGTAACGAGGATGTAATGAAATTTTCAAACTGTTTGTGCTTACATCGACCTCGGTCGCTGTATCGACCAAGGTTAAACGATTCCCGTGAAAATATCTCTCTTCAACATCGCCAAGTGCTATACCGAATGACATCTCGAGTAATAGACTGGTCGGTAATGCTAATAACGCGTTATCACTTTGTACGTGCGCCATTTTCAACGGCCTCTTGTTTTATTTAACAACGAGGAATCGATACAATGCCGTTGGTCTGAACGGAATTTTATTTATTATTTATTTGAAATTCCATAGAATATTAATTATTCCATGGAACGCTGTTTGATAATTTTCCGATGGAATCGTTGCCTTAAGCGTTAAACGTTGAGGTCATTGTGTTATAATCTCCTTAGGATCTTATACCTTCGTGTCTCTTTAACGAGATTATTATTACGTAAAAAAATGAGTCAATTTTCTACCCGCCTGAAGATAATGCATAGGGTGAGCCATGCCTGACAATCTCCCGTGAAAAGAATACCGTACAGTGCGCGCATTTACAAGACGATTATTCGCCACGCGGCAACGGCAGCCATATTGCAGCGAAATTTGTAAAACGTCCATCGCGATTATTGTTTCGATACGTTTTTCGATCAGGTTCCAACCGCTGAGCGATGAAATCGGCCCATTATTCATCGATTCTAGCTATTCGACTGTATTATTTTTGTTCCGTCTGGTATTGACCGGACGTATTAAAATATTTTCTCTATTAAAGAGAATTCGTCTGGCGTTAAAAGCTACCGAAAATCCAGCGAATTCGAGGGCAACCCTGTCTCCGTGTTCGCTAAACACCGGATCATTCTGCGACAAAATATCCTGGAAATGTCTGGAACGTTTCAGTGTTCTCCGTCTTTAATGAAATATCAGAAAAGTTCCCCGTTACAACGAATATTTTTAATTTTCCATAATCACGGAAGCATTATCTTCTTGGGGATGGCTTTGTCGCAAACGTGGGTCGTAAAAAGTAGCAAATAAACATTCACAGGTCCGCGAGTTATTCTCTCGGAATCGCGAAGCTGCTTTAGACCTGGGAATTATGCATTGTGTCGTTTCTCCAAAATAATACCTGTTAGAAAAGTTGCTAAAAATTGCAGAGAAACTTACCGCAGCTTCGCGATGATAATAAAGCGTACCGATGTAATTTCTTTTTACTCCCCTTCGAGATTCTACATTTTTTCCTGTTTATCTCCGCTTCTCGTAGCACCATTGGCCGAATTCTAGCGGTGGTTGCTCCGCAGTCTGCCGTAGCAGGGAATTTATTAGCCGCAGTAATCTGGATTGCTGTTTCAGTTCCATGCCGTTCATAGGCAAGATGAATGGCTGCGAACGCATCCGCAAAGATACAGCAAAATGTTACATTCACGGTTTACACTTTTCTGGCTCTTCCAATTTCTTTTTCAATTTCCCGACCGTGGCCGGTCGCTTTCATTTTTGCCGCGTAACCGGTGTTAACGTTGACCGCGTTTTCCCTCGCAAAACCCTTGGTCCGGAATTACACTCGCGATAGTCGTTTACAAGGAGTCTTTTGCGAATTCTTCGCGATCGCGATATATTTGTCCTGTTATACTCGAGGAGCTTGTATACGAGTCGATTTTTGATAATACGGGTTTTCATTTTCCTACGAAGTTAACCTCTATCAGTTTCCATTGTTGCGTTTTTAATTTGCGTTTTATTTTGAGTGCTTTTTTACACGGTTTAAAAGGGTTTTGAAAATAACTGTTCCAAACTGTTGCGTGTCGGTACTGGTTGAAACGGATATGAATAACTTCCATTTTGATTAATTGTTACGTGGAACCAGTATATAAACGTTTTGGAATCGATATAGAATCGATATAATGGCGGTTTTGAATTGAAACCGAAATCGACATGGCTATTCGAAATAAAAATTTGTCTCTGCCTTTTCAACGGTTTGTTTGGATTTATTTATGAAACACGATTTTTAATATCTTTTTATCGATACTTTTAAACACTTTTTCGGATCTCCCGTTTTCATACGCGACCAACTACCGCTGGACTTAATTTCTAACACCTTTTATCGTCATTTTTAAACGTGCATTTTTTCCTCTTTTTTTTAAGGACTCTGCGATGGAGGAAAAAATTTGGAAATGGTGGCAAGCGAGACACTTAAACGCGGACATTTCGTTAAAATTGGAATATTCGAAAAACAGATGCATTTAAAACGTCGGGCACAGTTATATTTGTTTGCTGGGGAATTGCGTGTGCGGGCGTTCGGGAAACGGGCGTAATATTTTGCTTGCTTTCATTATTACTCGACCGTTTTATTGCATCGTTGTTCCGGATGCAGTCGTATCGTGGTCACGATTCATCGTTCAATCGGATTAGACGCGTTTTGTCATTCGATCAAACAAGTTGTCCGCGAGCAATTAAACAGGGATATTCAAAGGGCGTTTACAATCGCTTCGTGGCCACGATTGCGAATCACGTTAAATCTTTTTCCGCTTTGTTCTTTAATTTCTGCCAACTTATTCGCGTCGCTATATCTTCGCGTTCGACACGCGAAAACAACAGCCGGGGTCAAAAGGGAATTTATTAATCGCGGCAATTTGCATCGCGGATCTCTCATTCTCGCGTATAAATCGTCGCAAGCTCTCACGAGACGTGTTCGATATAACTTCCGTAACGACATGGTTGAATTCGATAATTGGTATCGCGTTGCTCGCGTTGGATAATTTCGCGAAATTCGAAATGTTCGCGACGCCAAGACTAAATGGCGGCTGAAGGCGTCGTCGATCAAGATGGCGGCGCTGATTAACCAGCGAGTACTGTTCACGTATGAAAATCGCTTTTTAATTCGATTACGGCGTAAAATATCGCGTATGGCGGCTGTTATACGGGATTTGGTCGAGAATAAGGAAAGTAGCGTAGTCGAAAATGGAAGTAGACGACTGGATATCGAAATATGAAATTCGTAGCACGGGGAAGAGAGATTTGGAATGGAGACGTGGGAGAACTCGAGGAAAGGAGAGAACGTGAGAGGAGAGAGGTGGAAATAAGCTGAGTGTGGTTGACTGGTTTATAGGGATTAGTTTGTAAAGCTTTTAGAAGTTTCGAGTTTGGGTTGTTTTACGATTCTAAGACGGCTAACTGGCTCAGCTGCGTAGCGAAACAGATATCTCGGACGTAAATCCAGAAATAAAGCATCGAGATTTTATTTGCTCGATCCTTATCGATCCCTTTAATCTTCGGTTTTAATTATCCCTAGCGAGGAACGTACCGTGAAAAAATTGGGCACAGCTTCGAAGGTACATAATAAGAATAAAACGCTCTTATTTATTCGTCACCCTCTTCCGACCAATTTAATTTCTGCCTCGCGGCGAAAAATATTTCCTTTAAGACGTTATCCGTTGACATAGTTCTCGAAGAAGTCATTGAATCTTTCATGAGAAGTGTTTCAGTTTGCTTTGAGCTGATTAAATTTAGAAAAACTTTTACCTGTTTCGAAAGTGCTTCACGGTCTCCCAACTTTTTCTCCGCCCGACTTCTCTATTTTTATATTTCCGTGTTATCTCGCTCTTTCCTAGCGCGATCCTTCGCGAATATCGACCGAACGACGGAACTAATTTTCTCCGGGAGGTACGCGATTTGCGATAAATATCGCGTGTTCATCGAATAAAAATTAAGTTCGCCGACGCGCTGTGTATTCGGATTAGCCACCGTTTCCTTAACATCTCCACGAGACCGAGTTTCATCGCGAGTTTCATCGCGGCAAACCGATCTAAACGAGTCGATGAAGCTTCGAGAAACTTTCCACGAGACAGTTAGGTACCGGCAGCGGGTTCAACTTCGTGTCTGTTTCACCAGTTATACAGTTCTCCGTGATCTTTCGGACGCAACAGTTGAATCCGTGTAAGTAACCCTTTATCGTAATTAAACAGCATGCTGCTACGTGGACAAGCAAATCTCGATGATATTTAAAATAGACTCGTTTAAAGCTGGTCAACGAGAGAGTAGTTGGTCTCTCCTGCTTTTCAAGCTCAGGCGCTTCTGAAATGATTAAATTTTGGCGTTCCTTTGACTGCGAGATTAATTTTCAAGAGATCTCGAATCGTCAAAGGAGACTCGGGTCCTGTGATCGTTTTAACCCCGATGCACCGGGCTTTTACGCCAGTAAATACGTTTCGCTCCACTTCTTTCTCCCTTTCCTCGTTTACGTTAAATCGAACGGTTAATTATTACCGCTATCGTAAACGAGCACGATGAAAGGAACGACTCGGGACAATGGCGGCCGAGGTTTCTCGTCGCTTCTTCCCGGAAAGGAGAGTAAATTTCTGAATTGATCGCGTTTCTATACGTATTACAACGTCGCGCAGTGATCGAGTCTGACTCCTCGTTGATCTTAATCTCGCAGATTTCGCGTCAGCCAAGTAACGCAATCCCATGGTTGCCTTTGTTTCGCGAGTGAATGGTCTTTTCGCTGGAACAACGCTTTATCGTCGTTCGTTCGACGGAACTGTAATAGATTCTTACAAGTCGATGCGAATTGCCAGAGTGTTCCGCGATATCGAACTGTCGCTTTCTTTTCTCTTTCGCTCTCCATTTTGTCGATTCTTTTCTTCCTTTCACGGACTGATAATCTCTCGATGGATCTTAATATCGTTATCTCCGAACGTTAACTTTGACGGGACATCTTTTCTTCCTTTCACGGACTGATAATCTCTCGATGGATCTTAATATCGTTATCTCCGAACGTTTGACGGGACGAGACGAGGACGAAGACAGGTATAATTTCGCGATGGAGCTCGACGGACTGTTCTCGGCAGACGATTTAATCGTTTCAGAGCTGATTAACTTTTCAGAGGTTCCGTCAAAATCAAAGAGATATTTCCGCCAATATCGATATCTTCGAACGACGATTCGTCTACCGATTTTTATCGTCATCGATTCCGATTTCATCGCGTTAATTATTTCCGCGGAATTACAGCCGTCTTCGTGGAATAGACTCCGTCTCGTTTGCGTAATCATTCTACCTTTCGTAATAATCCCACGCGATTCATTTCTCTTACTTCTGGAAAACAATTTCTCCTCATGGAAGGGGATCATACACAGCGAAGAGAATACGGTCACGGTAAAACCGAGACGAACGTTTATTTAGAAATTAAGGGCACCTTTTAAGAAGCCATTTGCAGCTTTACCTCATGCTCTCGCGAAACAACAAATTTTTCCCAGAAATCCTTTGCATCGATGTTTCGCAATTTTCTTCGTGACCTGGTCGCGAACACCTTCCACAGATGGTGTAACAATTTTCCGCACGAATTAGTGGCTCGAAATAGGATAACAATGAACAGTCCGCGTTCAGTCTGTCACACAAAACTACCTGAGAACAATGCACCTGCATCGAGTGCCGAAAGTACTCGCGCCATTGCCGAGGCTTCGAGATTGGCTGCTGCGCGGAGATAACGTTATTACACCGTTCATGGATCCCCAGTCGTGAATCCACGGGTGTATAATATTTCCCCTGCTACGTCTACTCGACGAACAAAACGGATCATCGATGCTCGGGTAAAGAAATCCCGAAATGCGAATCCACCGCGTCTATCGCGATTCCGTTATTTCCCACATTTTTGGCTTAAACGCTCCTCGAGGATTTAAACTTACGGAGGCGTGAATGATTCTCCGCTTAATATAGAAACGATTCGTTTCTTAGGTTATTCGAGGTGCGGAAGGACCTTATAAGCACGGGTCTCATGATAGAGCAGTTCGTGGGCGTAGATCCCAAGGTTCTCCTAGAAATAGCTGGATAGCTCACAAATGGCATGCCATAAATGTCAATCGGATATAGAAACCTCGTATAATCGCCGATGCTTTCTACTTTTATAAATCTCGCACCGTTGTAATAGAAAAAGGTCTGATAAGCGAAGCATCCTCTAGGAATTAACACCTAAATGGATCAAGACCCTTCGCGTCGCAAAACTGGCGACGAAATATTTTCTCAACGAATTCCTGGCTCCACGAGGTCTCCAAATTAGCCAGGTCTGCTTTTCGGGGCTGCACACGCGTCGGTTGAACATTTTTCCCGACACGAGGTGGCCATGCGACGTCATTCCACCAGGTTGCGAGGCGTAAGCTCTCGTTTAGCGAATCTTCGCGGCACGACATTCTGCGCTCTCGCTAATTGGAAGACCTGGTTTCGTAGCGTTCGCCTAAGAGCGTTTGAGCATGGTGCTAAAATCACGCGTAAAGTTGGAATACTCGCGCGATGCAGTCGAAGCGGAGCGCGCGTTTAAGCCGGGGACTACCGAGCCGAACGAGATTTAATTAACCAACGATTTCGCCACTCAGCGAGTCCTCTGTGTTTCTTCGTTTGGACGCGAGAGACAGACCTCGGGTCGTCACGATTCCATGTTTCCAGGCGAACGAACCATCTCGAGGAAATCTCGTAAGAGTTCCAGTTTTCTGCCGACTAATTTTGACGACCCCGTTAATATACCTCGTCCAATTGCGTTCTGTCTGGGTCTCGTTAAATTCTGGTCCATCTTGTGCTTCTGTGATCCCTTATCATCGCGGTAGATAAGAATCGCGACGGATTTGTCTCCTCTCTTAACGCGTTTGCAAAGGGAAAATGGCGTCGATCCAGAATTAACATTTTGCACGCCTGGATTTCGATTCGAAGCGTCGATCGTACATCTTGGGTATGATGTAATTAGAGTTTTTCCAAATTTCCTTTTTCTTGGAATATTTTAAAGTTCCGTAAGCTTTAACGTTCTCTCGTTGCGTGGCCTCGGTTCTTTAATATCTGCGGCGTGCTTTTCTTTTCTGATTTCCTTCGAGTCCATCGAGTTTCGAAGTAGATAGTTACGAGAGAAAGTTTAATTCTTTGTCGTTAATTCTCACTTTGAACGGAAATTTCTGTATCGACCGGTAACCTCGGATAACACTCTGACATTTCCAACTTGGTGTTACCACCTTTGCGAAGAATGCCTGCCCTTCGGGAATGTAAAAAAATCAGAACCGCGGCGATTTGGAGTTTAATCGGGATTCGCAGAAAGACAGGGAACCGTGGAAAAGAGGTGGAAAAGAAGTGGAAACGCGATAGAGGTTTCCTAGGAAGGGAGGATGATCGAGATTAATCGGATCTTCGCCAGGAGTCAAAAGACGGCCGAGAGGAGAAGAAGGAAGCGGAAAAGAACAACCGAGGGACGCGTTGAATTAAACTCGGGTGAAATCATTCAAAACTCGGTAGTAATTATCCGACAATTGTTTCACCGACGTCGAATTAATTAAATCGCGCAACAACGGCACAGTTTAATCGAGTTTTGTATTAAATTCTAACAGAGTGAAATAACAACACCCGGGCCGGAAAGAAGCAAGCGAGTAAACAGCCATCTGGCGAGAAAGCAGAGAAAACGGCCTCGTATCTTTCCTTTTTCCCTTCTTCGCGGATAACTTTCATAATTTCTTTCATAGTTAAGGCTTAATTTGCAAGAGGAAAGACACCGGCACGAATATCGTTTAACACCTTAACGCTTCCCTACGCGCAGGTATTCTTTCTCAACGGTCAGAGGAGAAAAACCATTCTCGCTTTTCTCCATCATAGTAGTAGAGGGAAAAAGGAGAAAAAATTGCACGGATAAAAATTTAAAGTTGGTTCTTGCAGGTATTCTCTTCGCCCTCGCTGTTTTTCCGCGTACGCATTAATTATACTCGCTGCTTTCACCGCGGCGTTTCGCTCGACGGGAGTTCTTGAAAGCGGCCAACTCTTTTTCGCCGCCAACTCCCGGCTAAATGAAGTGGCTATTTCGCCGAGATTAATTGTCGTTAAACGATCAGAAGCAAGTCCATGTTAATTGTTTTATAAATGTACCGATCGCTCGTAATTGCTTTGCTGACAAACGTCCAATTGGGCACGTGATCGTGGGATGTCATGGGATGTCGTGTTTGAGTCAGGTTTGGCGAATTGTGTATCGCGAGAGATTTTCTTCTTGCTGTTTTCTTGCATCTTCCACATTTTACGAGATCCTTTTGTTTTACGTTTCATTTTATATTTCATCTCGTACGTCTCGTCCTGCGTTAAGATCCTCGCTGTTTTAAAAGCCATGTAGATTGGATATTCCGGCAAAAACAGTTTCCTGATCCGTTTTGCAACGTGTTGAAATATAAATCCCTCGACAGCAATCGGTTTGTCTCGCAGACGTGCATTCACGTTGGTGTTATTACGAAACGGATAGTCTCACGGCACGTGCTCTATCTGATAAGCTCGAGGAAACCGGATAGAGGCGTGCAAAGCGTGCGAAAGTATTTCCATTCGCCAGAGGAAACTTATTCTCGAGTATCGTAGAATGTTATCGTTGTCAGATGACACGCGTCATTTCGCGTTTCCTCGATTTTTCAACTCGCTTCTACTTCGTACCACTTCCAGTGCCAATGATAGTCGCACCTTGTTTCTTCGCGTAAGAAAATCACGAGTCGTGGATTATTAAACAGTTTCGAAAGAAATACTTGTACGTTTAAAAAGCTGGAAGCTTTCTCGTTTATTACCATTGAATTATATTACAGTCTGTGTTATTACAAAAAAGTTTCATCACATAATGGGAAGCCATTCCTTTTACCATCGTATGAAATAACGTTATACGCGTGATATTCGTCGTTACGATTTGTTAATATTCGCCGTTTGTTTCGATAAATAACCTAGCGGAACTGTTAATTAATCGCACCTAACGTCTCCTTTCTGAATGTAGTTGCATGATTCCATGATTATTATTGCTGGCCGTTCCAACGTTAAAATTGATGGCATGGATCGGTTAAATGCATGCATACATTATTCAGTCGAACATTAGCGATATAAATCGAAACCTATACGCGAATATAATTTTCGCGAGTAATAATACCGCGTGTACCAGTAATAATACGCGTGTGGTGGGATCCATTTTGTGTCTGATGGAACCACCGTGAGCGCTCAGGTGTCCGCATCTTTACTCACGGTTTTATTCTCGGCGTGGCCAGTCAACGTGATGGTAATATACTTGCGGCGTTATTTTCAATTTAATTCGCTCGCGATTAGCGTTATTCCGCGACGAAGGTGAGAAAGTATCGGCTCCACGGAGCTTAATGGCTCCGTTGTTATTAAAGGGTAAATGTATAATAATGCGCGACCATACGGCTTCGCGCAGCACATTGTGGCGCGCTGCAAATAACGTTCGCTATAAACTTTATGAGATTTCATTAACGTGGAATTTCTATGCGAATAAACCATTAACTCTCGTATGATTCGGCGACGATGGAAGGCAAATAAAGGAATTATTTTCCATCCTGTTACCCTCTCGTTCCCGCAACGACAATACGCCTCTTAATTTTCGCGAACCACCACTCTGTGCGGGGGTAACGCAAACGAATTATTAATTGGCGCATAAATCGTAGGGGTAATTTCACGAGTCGCTTAGATCGGTACATTTAACTGTCATTCGCTCGAGATTCGCGAGAAAAACATAAAATATGAAGTGTATAACTTATTCATCGAATTTCTTTTATTAGCTTCAGAGTTATGGAATTTTCAGTGGTTCTCGTTAATTAGGTAGATGCTTGTAGAGAATGCTAAATGAATCTTGCATCTCTGCTAAGTTAATATTGTCGGTCGGTGATTAATATTTAATCCTGATACGAATTTATAATATCGACGAATTTCTTCCGAAGAGAGATCGCGAAATTTAATTCAAGTTAATACGACGCTTCTAGCATCGTGACGCAACGTGAAAATTTTTGGGACAAAGAGAGACAGAGGGAGAGAGAAGAGAAAAGTCTTTAAATCTCAACGATTTACGATATCAAAAGGACAGGAACGAAAAAAGGGCGATTATACGTCAGAGATTATTGAATATACGCGTAGAATAATATCACAGAGAGGAATTAACCAGAACAAATCTCGTATCGAAAATTTTACATTCGTATTTCGTTGCAGATCACGCAGGGATATACGTGCATTTCGAAAACTTTGAATTCTCGAAACTACAATAACTCCACGTTGGAGTGTTTCATATCCTATTGTTTCGTTTCGTTCTCCACGCGAGCAATTGTTTCCAGGATACGAAGGATTAATTACCAAACGCACGAATAATTATCGCACAACCATTCCAGCACGGTTTAATACAATTTTAATACAATTTCAAGTAATTATTTAATTAAATTACTCGCTTTTTCCTCAGAAACACGCGTATCTCTAACCAAATTGATATGTTTACGAATTTCAGCTATCGATGCGAGCGTTTGATATTTATAATTTCGTTATTCAAGCGCGTACGGGCTTTCGCAGCATTCGTAAATTACCAAAACGCCGGAAATTCTCGACTTATCCTCTTAAATTATCCTTTGCAGCAACGCGTTATCATCAGTCCCCTAACGCGATTCTCTCATGACGCTCTCTGAAATATCTCCGCCATTTGGAAGAAATAGAAATCTGCGCGATGGCAACAGCAAACGAAATAAAGTCTTCGAGTGTGCACCGTAGGTGGTAACTGTGTGGCCATTCTTTATCCAGCGGGTATTTTCAAAAGTGGAATCCGGCACTCTCCGCCAAACCATATAGTTCCCATTTCATTTGAAACTACTGCCTCGTGTACGATCGCATGCTGTCGGTTTAATTTAGTCGTGGGTATCTAACTGGTTAATCTCGAATATTACGCTCAGCCAGGACGAATCGTTGGATATTCTGAACTAAACTGGGAGCTAGTCCTTTAAAGGTTAATTGGTAAACCAGCTAGTCTACGAACGAATTACCTCGGATCTTCCATATAAATCGATAGGGTAATCTTTCGACGCCATCTTGCCGGAGCCTCTGTCTCAATTTCGCAGTGTAAATAATTTTACATCGCATCGAGTACACGGTGCTTCGATTACGAAATTAATTACAACGTTGATTACAAAATCGTTTACACTCGTCGTGCGTTATAATCGTTCGCGAAATTTCATGCGAGAGAACACGCGAGTCGACTACCGTATTTATCGCGTTCTCCACACTCGCGATAGGGATCGAAACCGTAAATCCAGCAGAATTCTAACCACCTATTCAGACTCTCCGTTGTTTTACACCGCGCGTTGAACCCGCACGAACAACCCTTCGGTGCATCGACGTTACCCTTGAAAACCAGTCCTCGGGGGGGTTTAAATTTATCGACAACGGGGTAATACGACGTTTACATACTTGGTCATATACATGTACACGTTCTCGTTGGTATACGTAGCGTAGCTACGACGACTAGTTATCGTCGAATATGCGTCCGTATATGCATACCTACGTACACGCGTGTAACGTACACGTCTACCATGGCGCGAAGCGACAGACGAAATTGGACAACGAACGGTGGCTGGATGGTAACGACGAGGAACTGGCAAAGCCCGAGTCGTCGATCGAGATCTTTGGAAATTGGCTGTATCGCATGATGCGAGGCCAAACGTGGATACGTTGCAACCGCGATTCCGGTCGTCGCTTTAAAGGTAGAGAGGGTGGAACGAAAACGAACGGGGTTGAAGAAGGGACGGTTAAAGGCGTGGATCGATGGTCGGGTCATAGGTGATTGCACCGGATAGATAACATAATTACCATTTCTATTATTATCGTAATTATTATCGTCACGATGACCGCGAAGCGCGCGCGAGCGTCTCTATAACGTGGTACGTGGCGCGCATCGCTACTGCGGCTAAATTAACGTTGCCTTGGTAATTAACGTTCCTTCGTGGAGTCGGTTGAAGTTATGTGGCGTAGAGCGCACCGTCGATTGGTCGGCGATAAACCTGATCCAGAGATATCGCGTACGTGCTTTCTACGCGTCGGAATGTATTATTAAATCACTCGTCGATCTTACCGATAGCTCGACGGTTCGCGGCAAATACTTTAAGCTCGGGATCAGGTTTGATTGACCGAACGACGTCGTTTAATCGGCCGATTTATCTTCCGATTATCGTTCTACCGGATTACGCTTTAAGAAGCGTCTGACCGAGCCACTTTCGTTTTCCCAGAAAAAGACTTTGATCTTTAAACTTTAACCAGAGAGCGAGAGGGAGAGAAACGGGTTTAAGTGATTTCTGACCCGTCGGGGAGTTTAGCTACGTAAATCTCGATTTACGTTTCCGAAATGGTCTCGCAGGAATCGCGCTTATAGGTCGGGTTGTAAGCACACCAATGAGGATTTGTTAGCGGATGCAGCTGTGTAACCCAGGGACGTTGCATATGTCCTTAATTTGGGAAGCTGCTCCATAATTGCCTACTCCGATTCTACATGAAATCTAATGCTCGCGTGGGTTTAGAATCGGGTTACACCGGTCGAATTAACGTCTCGGATGGTCAGATAAGACCATAGAATACGGGAGAATTCAACGGGGTAATACGACGTTTACATACTTGGTCATATACATGTACACGTTCTCGTTGGTATACGTAGCGTAGCTACGACGACTAGTTATCGTCGAATATGCGTCCGTATATGCATACCTACGTACACGCGTGTAACGTACACGTCTACCATGGCGCGAAGCGACAGACGAAATTGGACAACGAACGGTGGCTGGATGGTAACGACGAGGAACTGGCAAAGCCCGAGTCGTCGATCGAGATCTTTGGAAATTGGCTGTATCGCATGATGCGAGGCCAAACGTGGATACGTTGCAACCGCGATTCCGGTCGTCGCTTTAAAGGTAGAGAGGGTGGAACGAAAACGAACGGGGTTGAAGAAGGGACGGTTAAAGGCGTGGATCGATGGTCGGGTCATAGGTGATTGCACCGGATAGATAACATAATTACCATTTCTATTATTATCGTAATTATTATCGTCACGATGACCGCGAAGCGCGCGCGAGCGTCTCTATAACGTGGTACGTGGCGCGCATCGCTACTGCGGCTAAATTAACGTTGCCTTGGTAATTAACGTTCCTTCGTGGAGTCGGTTGAAGTTATGTGGCGTAGAGCGCACCGTCGATTGGTCGGCGATAAACCTGATCCAGAGATATCGCGTACGTGCTTTCTACGCGTCGGAATGTATTATTAAATCACTCGTCGATCTTACCGATAGCTCGACGGTTCGCGGCAAATACTTTAAGCTCGGGATCAGGTTTGATTGACCGAACGACGTCGTTTAATCGGCCGATTTATCTTCCGATTATCGTTCTACCGGATTACGCTTTAAGAAGCGTCTGACCGAGCCACTTTCGTTTTCCCAGAAAAAGACTTTGATCTTTAAACTTTAACCAGAGAGCGAGAGGGAGAGAAACGGGTTTAAGTGATTTCTGACCCGTCGGGGAGTTTAGCTACGTAAATCTCGATTTACGTTTCCGAAATGGTCTCGCAGGAATCGCGCTTATAGGTCGGGTTGTAAGCACACCAATGAGGATTTGTTAGCGGATGCAGCTGTGTAACCCAGGGACGTTGCATATGTCCTTAATTTGGGAAGCTGCTCCATAATTGCCTACTCCGATTCTACATGAAATCTAATGCTCGCGTGGGTTTAGAATCGGGTTACACCGGTCGAATTAACGTCTCGGATGGTCAGATAAGACCATAGAATACGGGAGAATTACAAAATTGCCTTTTCCTCGAAGAACCAGATGTCTCGAGGTTTACTCCGCCTCTACGCGGATTCCAACGATTTACAAAATTGCCTTTTCCTCGAAGAACCAGATGTCTCGAGGTTTACTCCGCCTCTACGCGGATCGTTTGCCGATTCCAACGAATCGCCAACGGAAGATCGGTTAACGACCAGCAATTTACGTTCGATTCGTTGAACCGCCGAGCTACCTGGGAACAATACACCTGCATCGAGTGCCGAAAGTACTCTGCAGGGGGCCTCTCGTGATTGGCTGCAGCGCAGAGATAACGTTATTATACCGTGGGCGAAATTGCAGTTGCGGGTGCAACGCGTGCGCGGCGTATATCTCTTGAAGTAAATGCGTCGAACAAAACGGATTACCGATGACCGCGGAAAGAAATGTTAAAAAGCAACTCCACCGTGATTGACGCGATTACGGGCGAACAATGGTCGATTCGATTGGCTGGCGGAGAATAAATTGCGTGAACGGAGAACAAAGAACAAGAGCGTGTATTCCAATAAAATCAGGATCTTTTCCAAACCGGGGAAACACGCGAAACCGAAATGTTCGATTCATTAGCTGTAATGTATGGTTTCCGTGTTCCATAGTACTCCGATAGTACAAGGAAATTTAATCCTGCCGTGGGTATCGTTGAATGGAGCTCCAAAATGGATAATCCAAAGCAGTGTACGTGATTGGGAAAATATACACCTATTTCGTCGTATAATTCCAGTCGAAACGCGAAATTAGCCAAAACTAGCTTTTTAGATTCAGCTTAGGTCCGAAAATCAGGGAACGTTTTGAGCTGATCGAGTAACTCGATTTATTTCGATATATTCTCATCGTGGACCACTCGTCATCCGCTAAGCGTCTCGCGCTGACACGTACAGGGTAAAATAATGTACGCCAGAAAATCAGACGATGACGTGCTACGTCCGACGTGTGCAGAGTGTATCAATAATAACATCAACCGTGGTTAGTCGTCACTCGTGTGCAAAACTACGTTCGACCGATAGAATTCGCACGGATGCTGGTCAGTGGTGATCGCGGAGACTTCAGGATTGGCTGGTGGGCGACGATAACGTCATTACGTTCCTCCAGTGGTCGCGGTGCAGTCACGGTATCCGTCATAGTTACCGTGCTGACGAAACGAGATGCACGATGGTCAAAACTATGCAAGGAACGGCAAAGTTTCGCCGCAAACGGAAAAGAGCGTGGGCCGAGTTCTGCTTTCGGGCTCTGACATTTCGCGGCTGACCCCGCATGCAAGATTAATTTTACGGGTGAAAAGTTCGAATCCGAGAGACGTTGCACCGGTCAGTTGAACGTCGTAGGAAGAAATTACGCGTTAACGCGTTCGCTGCTGCCGCAAGATGGCCGACGCGGCGCGTTTAGTATAGCGTTTTGCTGAAGAAATGTCTTTCAGCTTCAAAAATAACAAAGCGATCTTCGCGAAACGCGGAAAAGCACACATATGTCTCTAGATTTGGCTTATTTTTAAGGGAGAACGGAACGGACGTGTGAGATTCACGGGGTACGCCGAGGATGTCCGTTGCTTTTGTCAGCAGAGCATACTTGGCGTCTTGGAGGATACTTTTTCTCGCCATGCTACTCGCGTCGGCGTCCTCCGAGAAAGATGATCGAATGGACGCAACGTGTGCGTCAGTAACAGCGAATATATTAAATCGGGAAAGAGACTCGATCGAGTCCGAAGTTGGAAGCGGAAAAATTCTTTGTTATTCCGTTTGCTCGAGAATCCTCCGAAGAATTTTACTCCGCGAAACTATATGACAACCATGGTCGTACACACGCGTGTATCCCTCTAAAAGCTTTTACGTTTATGATCCGGTTCGATCTGCGGAATCGAGTTGGAGGAATTTCCACGGTGGTTCTGATTCGAATACGAGATTAGTCCCGCCAGTGGGAAAGTTGATTTGAAAAAATTTGAATTCAATTTGTCCGAGTTGTAGAGTCGATGTCGCGCATAGAAACGAACGGTATTTCGCTTCTTCCCTCTCCTTCTTTCTTCTCTTAATAAACGCTATCTCCCTATACCTATCGAATTATTCGCGATCGAATATCGGTACGGCGAATAAACGACATTTCCTTCCCAATTTTTTCCATATCTCTCGCACGGATTTACCCTTGATTGGCCGAGCGGATAGGCGAGTATCAGCCGTTCCCGATATCCATTACGCATACTCTGCTGAACGAACCGTGGCGATTTTCCCGATTCGCCGTGGAGCAATGTAAGATTATCAGCGCGGTAATTGGTCGTTAATTGGTGCACTAAATTTCTGCTTGCCCGATGCAGCGACCGGATGAAACGGACTACGATATATAATGCCAATTATACTTGGCAACCGAAGTTAATGTAGGCCGGAGGTGTTAATGGGTTAATACCCGGTGGGGCCATGAAACAGGATGAACAATGTTCGCATACCCGTTAAGTTCACGAAAGTTCACGAAAGCGTGGCCCCCGGCGGTTTCGTGCAAGCCGGTTATTCGCGTTCTTCCCTTATGACAGCCGGCAAACAAAGTGGAGCGCGATAAAAGTTATCCGAATCACGATCGATTTTCTTCGTAACTACGGGCCGACGGCGCCCGGCGTCGCCCGGCGTCGCAGACACGTGCAACGTCCAACTTCCTCGGACTTTGATTTACTCCGCTCTTCGATGCACCGCCATTTTACGACTTTCCGGAAGTTAACGATTCTTCCAACGCGTTACCTGGCACGCTCGCACGCCACAAGGAACATGGCTTCGAGTATATCGTCTCGTTAATGAAAACGCCAGTGGTACATCCATGAAATATCTACCAAGTATCTACGAAGAGTCGGGATCGATAGCGAGTATGCAACGAGAGACGTTCTTAGGAAGAAAGACCGATCCAAATCCGGATCGGTCTAACCGGTTAAGCTGCTTAGGCTGTCAAAGAATTCCTCTTTCCTCTGGCTTAATATCTCTTATAGCCACCCTTATGAAAACAAACGTAACTCACAGAGCGCCAAGACATCGATAACGAAATTGATAACCGAATTCTTCGTACAAATTTGATTTCGCGAAACGGTGTCGACAAACGTCGAACCTCTGTCATTCGCAATTCGATCTTCCAACGGTTAACACGAGATTGCGCATAAAGAGACACGCGAATTACCGTGTCACTGGACCAAGTTTATCGCGAAAGGTAGTCAACTCGATACCGCTTATAGTCTCGGAAATACGGATTTACATTGGACCGTAGACGTTTCTGGACTAGCAGGTGATCGAGGCCGTGTATCTGGGATCGGTAAACACTCGATTCCCGGTCCCGGCAACGATATCGAACGTTTCCTCATTCTACTTTCGTAAACGAATGGACGGCGGCCATTAACGCCGGCGTATGTGTGTCACGCGTGCACTGCACGCACAGGAAATGCATACACGGCTATGATACGTGCACCGTATCAGCGTTTAACGAGCAATTCGTGTTCGTGGATATAGCTTTTCTCTCAGGTGGAAGCTTCCTCCACGGTTTTTAATCTTCCTCCTTTTAACCAATAAACGTTTCCAATTTACCGGATGCGTTCGGGGTAAAATACAACGAAATTTTCCCTCGACGTCCTACCTTCCATCTTCCTTTCTCTCCGTTCCACTTTGAACGGAGGATACCGTCGACATTTTTTCGAAACGATCTTTTTTTTTTCATCCTTTTTTGTTTTTTCTCCCTTTTTCAAGGCGCGGGACGTAACTCGTACTCCCGCGTGCAGACAATTGCGACACGTGTCGTCTAGAATGGCGGCGTTCGCGAGACAAACAATGCGAAGGGATGGTTTTTGACTTTCAGCGGAATCTAGCCGTGTTTAAACACGCGTCGTTCGCACGGAAACGCCGCGTGTACACACACGTGGACCCGGAAATGGCCTTTTCTGACCTTGCTCATCCTCCATCTCCGTTCCCGCGCTTGTATCTTGCTCTTGGTTCTCGAAATTCGTGCCTTTGGCTTTTATCCTTTCCTTTCTTTTTCCTCATCGACCTTCTCCTCGCGTCTGGAGGTGATAAAATAAAGCGCGCGTGCGAATTTCATGTGGGAAATACGGTCGACGCGCAAACAATATGCGTGTAAATAGTGGCGGGCAAATTTATACGAATTTTTCTGCACGTGCGAGCGCCGGCAAGGATTATATCGATTAGCAGATGGGCGGTGTTCGGCAAGATAAAAAAGTATCGAGGAAAATGAAAAAATGTACGCGTACACGAGGGCGGGCTTCGGTTAAGTTTGTTTTTCGGAAATGAAATTTCCCGAAACGCCCCGGGAAATATCGATGGCTTTACTTGTCCATACGTAGCTGTGACGGGCCGTCGATATTATCGAGAATTCGCGTTTGGGTTATTAAAATCTTCCACGGCCGACACGAATATATCGGCACGTGGAAGTGCGCGTCCCCCTATTTAAAAGTTTCGTTGCGAACTTACGTCCGCAGCCATTATTTCCAGCGGTTCTTTGGCTTTTAAGTGCTGCAGAGACGAATGGAACGAGAGTGGTCGGTGTGACGATGTTATTATTTTTCCCGCGGATCGAAACTTAATCGTCGAGCGTGCAATTCTACCTCGCGTTTTACGCGAACATCGCAAGAGGGAATTCCAATTTGGTAGACGCCATTTTCTTGGCTTCCACGCTGCCACCTAATTACGAATCTTTTAAGGCTTGGATAACATTGAGTCTGATAATCTGCTTTTCACTCGACACACCTGTTTCGAATGTGCTCTCAGAAGCGCCATTTTTCCGCCTGCCTTCTTAAATTTTCAGACGTATACCACAACTAAATACATGGCTGCAAATAACGCGTAGATTTCTCCCATCGATTTTTCGAAAATGGTGATTTAAATTGCGTAATTCGATTTACCCTTGTACCGATAACGATGGCGTACGTTATTCATACCTAGCTAACCGATCGGGTGTAGCGTCGCGTTTCAAAGTTCGCGAAGGTTGGAGTCGCGATTCGCTGGATCGCGAATGAAACGGTAGAATCGTGAGTCAAGGGGTAAGTTGATCGATCCGAGTGTAAGTCAGCGGCTAGACTCTGCGAGTCTCGGACAAAGTTGATCATGAAAAATTCTTCGAGCACGCTACTTAACCCCGATGTCCACGTATACACGTGCCTGTGTGCGCGCAAAATATGCATCTTCTGTGTGTGCGTGGGTGGTGGTGGGGGTGTATAGTTAAAACGCAGTGCAGTAGACCGGGAGCTTATGACGCGCAGCACGTTTTAGGTGTGCAACCTTGTACCAGCTGTACTCGTATATACGAAGTTATATATGTATGTACGAAATGGGCGCAGCTGGCTTAACAAAGGGTGTACGGATAATATCGTTTGCGCTGCTTTGCACTCCGGTCCGACATTCGTCACAGCCAGCAGATACATTTTCGTCGGGATCACGATTTTTGCGTTTCCTTTTATCCGCCTGCGACCATTGTCACCGATACTCGTCTATCGAACTTTGTATCGCTATCCCTTCCATGCTCCGTCTCTCCTCTCCTCTCCTTTCCTCTCTTTTCCACTCTCCATTCCTCGCGGACGTCGATCATCCACCCTCGCGATTTTTACTTCGGGAAAAAGCGTTCTCCGAGCAACCACCGCCCTCTTTTCCCTTTCAGCGCTCGCGGAGATATTCACGGGGTACACCAGCTGTTCCTCTCATGTCGAATTCCACGATCTCTGCCTACGTTTCGTTACTCCACGCTTCTTCCTTTGTAATTCCTCTTCAACTCGTTTGGACTGCTCACCCGGCAATTCTATTTGCCTCCGTTCCTCGGTATTAACTTCATCGGGACTACCGGGGTAGCATCGATCATCGTTCCGTCATTTTCCTCGTTCCATGAATACGTTAAAGACGCGGGTTGTTTTTGGCCGCGAAGATAAAGTTCGCTGGAGCGTGGGCGACGTTGTTACGTAAGAAATTCGAAACTTCGATGAACCGTGACGATCTGTGCTTCGAAGCTTCGTTTAAGAACCACCGTCTACCCCCGGCGAAACTTCCCTTCGTTATATTCTAATTTTTGCTTCGAGGGAAAAGCTGGTTCTCTTCGATATTCCCGTTTCGATATTCGCGTTTGACTCGAACGATTCCTTGGACGGTCTTGGAAACGCAACGCGATAGGACGAATCGCGTTGATGGAACGATGAGAAATGGTCGGAGGGGTTGAAAATTCGCGTGGGACGCGATTTTAGCGTAGGACGTGGGCCGGTGCTTTTTCGTCGATATTTCGCAATTTCCAACGTCACGAGGCGCGGCCTTGCATTTCTCTTCTTTCACGAATTGCACGTGCACGTGAACCAGCTGCGCGAGACGTCATACGGCGTCCTCTCGGGGATGAGACGGATTTTCTTCTTTTTAAAATCATTTAGGTCGCGGCTCGACAGCGATGTACTCGTGCTGACGAGATATCGAGTTCAAACGACCCTCGAGCTCAAACGGTCGATCCATCTGACGAGTGTACACGAGGCAGACAGGCGAAAACAAAAAGTGGTTTTCGAATCGCGAATCGGCTTTACGCCACGCCCGATCGGCTTTGAAATTTAATCGGTGCACCGAAGATACGAGCGTCGTCCCTTCTCCCACGTCGCCGGTTGTTTTGCATTTAAATCGAGGCTTAATTCCAACGAACGTTATTACGCGTTGTGTAACTGCTAATGCGCTCTACGAAACATGTTATTCATCGCGAATATCGAGACACGGATGTTCGGTCTGTAACGATCCGAGCTTTACGATGTTGTTTTCGTCCGATGGCGATCCGGTGGCCGAATTTCGCCACCGTTTCCGCGATCGTGCTACGGAGTTGGCACGGACCCGTGACGTTTCTTAAGTTGCAATTGTGTCGCTTTAAGTAACGGCCTCTGGGCGTAGAGAGCGGGATAATTTTAAATAGTAGGTCAGTACTGCGTCGCTCGACACGCGAAAACGATTAATTCGCCAAAATTTCCTACGACCACCGACTTCGGATAGCTTATTTCGACAATTCGAATTTCACTGTCTCGTTTATCTATTCTCAAGTTTTTACTTCTTTTCTTTTCTCCGTCCTAACTATTCCTGGAATTCAAGTTTCAAAGAAATTTCCAGCTATAAGCGCATTCGTTTAATTAAATATCCGCCTGCAAATTTTGTGCTTTACAGAATTTCGCGTAAACAAAAAGCATCGGTGTATTTGCTTATTTCATTGTACGTTTCATTGCTCGTTTCATCGGGTAACGAAATGTATTTTTTAAGCGGATATACCAGTCGGTTAGAGGTGGTAAAGAGATGGTAAATTGTTAATTCGAACTCTTTTACGTGCAGACACACATCCCGATGAATAAAGTACGATTCGCGTGAAAAATATTCGAAGCTGTCTTCGAAACGTTTACCGTGAATATTCGAGGAATTTAATTCGTAAGAAAAAAGGAGAGAAAAGGGGAGAGAAAAAGCACGATATACGTGCACTCGGGCTAGCTTTAAATCCAGGAATTCACGCGTACGTTCCTTTTTTTCCCCTAAATATCGATCCTATTCGCTCTGACTACGCCATAAACTCTGTCATTCCGCAAGACGTGTGCTTACTTTTCGGCTCTCGGTTACCAAGTTCATTGATCGGGATAGAAGAGATTTTGAACGGTGCCAAGATGGAAATGAAACTACGAGATGGAAGAAATCCGGGAAAGGGTTGATTAGGAACGCGGTCTACCGAAAGCAGAAAAGTTTTATCCGATGTTTGCCCCTTTCGATCGCTTTCTTCCAGTTCTAAGTAAATCGCGACTCGACCCGTTTAGTTAAAAAGAAAGAGACGCTTATTAGTCGCTCGTTATTATCGTCGTAATCTTCCTTTTTACTTTTTAATCCATCTTTATCATTTGCATTCCGCAGGAAAATTTCCATAAACTTTTAATATACCGTCTATAAAGAAAAATCACGAAATTTGTATATTCTCCTTGCGCGAGTATGTAATTATTGTCTCGTGAGCTGATTTTTTAAAGTCGACGAGTAGGTAGTACACTCGAGAACTCTTCCGTTTCAGGTATATCGTTATCTCGAGGTATGGAATGAATACATACATTAACCTTATTACCGTTTACCTTGAACTTCACTTTTAGGAACCGTTACGTTCACAATGGCCTTTATACTGGTAGGAAACGCTTATATTCGATTGTCGCATGACAGGCAACAATTTTTTCTCGGAATACTTGAACCTTCGTACAACTACGCTCATTCTCGTCGTTAAAACGCGTCTAGATATTCTCGTACGGATTGGGGAAAATTCCTGTACACCCCATCTATGGCTTTCACCGACGTTTCGAAATACTCGGGTAAATATTTAGTCGAGATCTCAACCCAGCTTCGACGCTCGTGGAAAATTCACGAACAAGGAATTTCCGATTCGAAAACGTTACACTGGCCGATCAACGAGGTACAACTTGTGCGTGGAATATTCATAGGTACGCGAGTTGGTTTGGCTGCGTCGGGGAAAAGGGTGAGAAGGGGGGAAAAGTTAATCACTCGATAGAAAAGTAACGACCCGAACAGAGACGTCCCGAAGTGTCGTTCTGTTGGCGAATGAAGAAAAAAAAACACGGCTTGGCAACCCTCATCGGGTACTCTTACCGACCGACTCGCGCACGAAAAGAAGAATATTCACCACGAGGTCACGTTGCACCCCCTTTTTCATCCGCTGTCGTTACAATGTATGCGCATTTACGTATGTGCGCGTGTCGTCGCGTTCGTAATCACCCCATTTCACGGTTAATCAGCCGAGAGGCCGGAAGACAGGGAAGGTCAGAGGAGGGGGAGGCAAAAAAGAGAGGCAAGATAGCTAGAAGAGACTAATAGGCCAAGCGAGTAAGAGAGAAGAGAATCAGAGAGAGAGAGAGAGAGAGAGACAGACAGACAGAAAAGTAGATACCGATGCAAAGATAGATAGATAGATAGATAGATAGATAGAGGGAGAGGTAAGACACAGAAAGAGGCCATCGATACAAAAAGAGAAAGCGAGAGGAAAGGCAACGCGAAGGAAAGAATGACAGAGAGACAGGCGGAAAGAAGGACTCGTGCTAGTTAGCTCGCGTATAGGTATAGCGGAACATAGCCGAATATCACAGTGAAGTGCTCGATATACCGCACCTGATCAATTAAGCTGCTAATCACGCCGAAATCACTGGTTAGGCTGCCGGCACTCATCCACCCCTTTCACGACGATTATCTCGTGTATCTGCTGATCAACGCCGGCAACATTTCTCCCACGTTCGTTTTACACGGTGCGTCTCTTGCTGGTTTACGCGACGGAATGATAAACAGGTGGAGCCTGTCCCGAGGGAACAGTCTGCCGGGAAGGGTGACCAGCACGGTCGCAACGAGCCTCCGACCCTGGCGAGTCTCGCTCCTCGCACGACTGACTCAAGCCTAGAATCGAGGCTTGCAACCAACCCTCTAACCCCGCACCCCTTTCAACCGTCGGCAGGCCACGCAAGTGGCGCCACGAGCTTGCAAAAGCTCGCCACCCTCCGACCACCCTCCAACTCCCCACCGACCACCCTCCGCCGGCCACCCTCTCTGCATCCCGCCATCGAACGCTGCTCTTATCTACGGGGTGGCGCGCGCGGTTAAGTTCTGGCATCCTCTGGATCCTCGTGCTGGCACGGTTTAGATTCGTTCGCCCGCTGGCCAGCTGCTTTTAATTTCGTTCCAGCCTCGCTCTCTCGTCCATTCGCTACGCTATCTCCGTTTCGACTAGCCAGAGATACCCTTTTTCTCCCCGATTTTACCCCTTTTTCCCTCGCTTTTCCTTCCTCGCGCGCGTTTAACCAGTCGTTCGTTTGTAAAACAGGTTGCTCGCTTTTATCGCCGACCCACCACTTCGTTCCTATCCGTCGATTTCACCTGCTATCGATCTGCTTTTTAATTTCTTCCGTTTAAGCCTTCTCTCGCGATCGTCTACGATCGTCCGTTTGCTGGAGTTTAACGTTCGTTTCGAATTTCGATGGATCGCCGAGTCGAGTTCAGCCCCGGTTCGTTTCGATCGTTCTTCTCACGGAGAACGTTTCTCCGTGACAATCGTTTAACGGACACTCGACACGAGTATCGGCTGATGATTGTTCGCGAATTGTACCGCAATTAGTAGTCGGAGAGATACTCGGTATCGCGCTACTCGATGTCTGTTGCACGTTCGAGCGAATTCAACCGTGGGACAACGATACATCGAGTGTTTGCTCGTAGCATAAACGATAAAAGGAAGCTCTCCTGGACTTTTCGCGTGCATTCCGTGCTTCGTTATTCGGCTTACCTGGAACAAAGCTCAGTCGGTAATGAAATTGCGCGGATCCCGTGCGCGGTTCCCTCCACTATCCCTTTTTCTTCCCCGTTTTCATTCACCCACCTTCTTCGACGTGTTCCTTTCTCTCGGCTCTTTCTTCCAGGAGCAACCACCTGTAACCCCCCGGAGACAGACGTTCGTTTCAAAGTGCACGCTCTCCTTCTATCTTCCCTCAGCCACCCCTTTAGACTCAGCGCCTCGGTGGCCTTTTTCGCTCTTCGTCCGATCGACTTGATCGCCAATCGCACCAGACGATCCGTCAAAAGACGATGCAGCCGGCAGCCTTATTTTCTTGCTTCGTTTACGGGAATTACCCAAGGCAGCACCTTCCAACCTATCGATTTCTTAGCAGATTCCAGTCGTTTCTCGCCAATTTCGTGCCTCAATTCGATCCGAGGTTGGTCACAAACGACTGGCAAAATTCGCGTTATCCGGAATACGCGATACGCTTGTCGGTGATGATTCCACGCCAAAACACGATGTGTTTGACGAATCGATGCATCGGTATTCGAGAAACTTTTTCATTTAAATCTTGCAACTTCTTTTCCATTTATTTTCACGGACCTTCCGTAGATGGAATAGATCAATCTTGCCTGGTAATCCATCAAAAGAGCTCGTGATGGGTTTCGGTGTGTTTTCGGCACGTTTATTTGTTACCTTGTAGCTCGTTTCTTTGACAACGTGTTTCTCGGCTGGGGAAAAAGTGGCTCGCGTGTTTCCTCGGCGTTCGTGGCTTAATAAACGTCCGATGTTTAAATAAATTTTATCCCAACGATTCGAACTTTGATATTCGCGTAAAAATGTACTCCATTTTACGCCACGTTTTCCCGTTAACGTTGAATCCACCAGGCCTAAATATTTTCAATTTTTAATTGGAAATTCCGCGCTCAACGTTGTCGTTTTGGCCACAAGTCTTTTCTATGTAGGTATAATCAATTTTTCAGTATCTCCTCGTGTTCCATTTTTCTAAAGTTTATCTTATTTTGTTTCTTCGTCTCCCAGCCATTTTTAATCGGTCGTGATAAATTTTGCGCCATTGTACCCAAGAAGCTTCCGTGTATAGAGGCTATTCAGATTTCCTTTCTCCCCTGTTTTCCGGAAATTTGAAAATTTCGAAGCAAAATTGAACTGCACGGTCGTCAACGGAGATCGGTGTTTATTTTTACGAATTTCAAATACGGTCAGGTTGCACGGGGGTTTCTTTGTGCGATTTCGCGAGATGATGCACCCTTTCCGCTAAGCTCCCTTTGATTGACGTGCCCATTATTTGCCCAGAAATTAAAAAAATATGTTTGAATATCGATGCTCGGTGAACAAAGACTACGATATTTCCTGCTCGAATCTGATCCCGTCAGTGCCACGATACACGGTTAAATCGAGAGAGAAATCCGATAAAAGTCGCAATAAAAAGTGCTTCATTCAGCACGCATATCGAAATTGAAAAACTCCAACCTGCTGCATCGTCGCGTTAGTTCCACGAGTCTACGAGTCTATCTCGAAGCAATTCGAATTCGTTTTAATCAACAATAAAATCGTACGACAGGAAGTCACGTCTTTTAGGCGGTATGTGACTGGTAATAAACCTAATGGAAGACTTTTTAAATAAAAGATAGTAATTAATTATTGAGAATATAAAATATTTGGCTACTGTACAATTTTTCTTGGTAATTTTGCATGTATTATAGGATGTTCCCGATGAATGTATCATGTTTTTCGATACAGGTTAGCTACATAGGTAGCTTTGCAGGATCTTGATCGCCAGGTTCCAAAGCAGTCTCACGAGCTCGATCATCTGATCGATCAATCGTCAACACAGGACTCGGAAACAGCCATAGATTACGTGATCTCGTCACAGACACCAAAATCTTTCTTTTTGTCAGCGAGTTTAAGAAACAGGCGACACAGTGTCACGTCAACTCTTTCCAAGCACAAGTGACTATCTAGAATGAAACCAAGGTAATGGTAGATACGGTAGGATCATCCTAATTCTATTGGCTACTGGGTTCGATAGCTGACCTGAACGAATTTACGTGTCCTCAATGTGTGAGAATATATTTCCATTTTTGTTGGAGTTATTGGAATTAAATTTTTGTTTCTAGTTGTTTCTAGTATCTACTTGCTCGACTCTCCATAAAGTAGAATTTTTAATCCCGTTGTAGTTATCGATACGTAATATAATAGATGATACGATGAATTGTTGGTAACGTTTTATCAACGTGGAATGAAGGGATCTACCTTTGCATCGGTGGATACTCGTATATTTTCCACCCTCACCCCAGAGGGGTACTTTTGTCGATATCAGCTGAGCAAAGAAACTCAAATAAAATGATGTAATATTTTTGTCTAAATGGAGTAATTGTATTTTTACATTTTGTCTAAGATGTTTATCGAACGATTTAGACGTTCGCAATGGAATTGTTATAAGAAAACTGAAAGTGTTTATAAATTATATATCTTCAATCAATTTTCATAAATGGTTACCAATAGTCGATACGTATTTACTCAAATTAAATTATGCAAACATATCAAATCAAATTTTCCACAATTCACGATTGCTTTTTAATTCAATTGTGTTTAATTTATATCTATATTAAATTATAAATTTTGCTAATATCGATTCACTTAATTACTCAATGGCACACGGATTGTGATCTATTTTCACTTAACGACATCATCAAGTACCAGTTTGTGATATTAAAAATTATACGTACTTCTATTATCTTTAATTAAACTATATTTGATTATTTATATACGCGAAAAATTAAAATATAAAGATTAAATAATCAATAGGAAATGTACAATGAAACCTTCTACTGCTTTGATAAGTTGCAATACAAATTTTGCAATTTGATTTTACATATATTTTCTTTAAAAGCTATTGATTAAGGAGCCATCGATTTATGAAGCGACTATCAGTATGCCTCGAAGTATTACCTAATGATTTTTCGCGATAAATTGTTCAAAGTGATCCATATTTTTGTTTCGCCAAAATACCTTATCAAATTACGCATCGCGAGATGTTTTACTTTATTACACACTATATACCTCCAGTCATGCTTCAAAATTAAGTGAAATACGAGAAAGTTATATTGGCAATAAACAGTAAGCCGAGTTTATGACTTGGTGCGTAGAAGAGAGGAATGAAGACGATTAAAGGGGACCAATATTCGAATTCTAGTCTTTCGCGATTAACACTGGATTAACCAGATAAAATGTACTCCATTTTATATTTACACTGGCCAATAGCATTACCTAATTCCAATTAATTATTCGAATTATGAATTTCCGAAAATTTCTACTGCTTGTTAAATTATTTAAGAGGCTTACTGCCAATAGCATTACCTAATTCCAATTAATTATTCGAATTATGAATTTCCGAAAATTTCTACTGCCTGTTAAATTATTTAAGAGGCTTACACGAAATGGAATAATACAACTTTAAGCTTCTGTAATATATTTAACCCTTTGCACTCGGCGATCTTTTCGTTACAGAAACATAGTAATTCGAAGACTTCCTGCCATAAAGTCGACGATATTTTCAAAACGGTAATTAAGAAGTGCAAATTAATTGTAAGATATAGAATTATTTTACCTCGATATTCCACGCGTCGTTGGACAATTTTAAATTTGAGATATTAATTAACAATGATCTCTAGAATTTGATTAAATGGCGACTGAGAGTAGCCTCTCGAGTGCAAAGGGTTAATCGATGGTTTTACTTTACTTTAGGTACAGAACAGAAGAAACTATTTAACCCTCTGCACTACAGTGACGAATCTAACTCGTCAAGATTTCTTCTTGTCAAATCTCACGATTATAAGCTACACTAATTCATAATTATATTTCACACGTTTTAACACGAATAAAATTCGAGGACTCTCCAAAATTTTTATCTTATTTTGTCCCTGATGGAATAGGTACATAATACTCAACTAAAATTATAAAATTGTATACTACTTCAATTTTTCACAATTAAATCCTAGAATAAGGGGTTAAGCTAAACTGGTATTTATATATTCTCCATGAACGCGTGTATAGGGGTGTGAGTACTGTGTATGCTAATCCATGTAATTACTAGAAATCATTTGTACCAACGAAATAACTATTTCTGCATGACAAATCGATACAATACATGATGTAATTAGAAAATACAAACATGTACATACATACACAGCTCATTAAAGCCACGTGCATCTTGCTGTGCATCTGTTTAAGACCAGTTTGAGTTTGATTAATCTTAAAACGAAAATAAAAATGAATCGCAGGTATTATCGCGAATATACGGGACAAAAGCGATGAAACAGGTTTTACCTGTGACGACCTATGACCTCAAGTCTGTCACGGAGTAACAGCATCAGAATGCAACGAGTACCATGCGCACGTGACGTTTATTAAAACGGTCACGAAGTTCAAGAAGCTGTAGAATTCTGTTCACCCCGTCGAACGCCATTTATGATTGAGCCAGTGTACAATGTTGCATTTATAATTCTCGGTGAATAAATCAAGACTGCTCGTCTAACAATTTATGACGCGAAATAAATGTTGCGTTTGCGGAAACGCGTTTCGAACGTTATAACGAGTCGTTTAATTTAGGGTCGATTTTTAATTTTCTAATAATTTAATTTAGCTAAACCTTACTTTCATCAACGAAGAAATTTGTAATATTTGTTACATTTTAACGAGAACACGTTTTAACGAAACGTTAATCCGAAATTTATCACGGTTGTTTGTCATGTCTCATGGTAAAAATGATTATCACGCTGTTCATGGATCAACAGATTCTACCCTTATTGATGATGTATAATGTTATGATGTATACCATGACACGTGGCGCGGATTTGTGATTAATCGTAAGCCGTGGGTTCGTTAGATAACATCATTACCATGTCCAAATGCGATTTACTCCATCGTTGGATATATCTCTACATTTCAAATTCGTAACAATATCGAGGCTCTCTGTAGGAAATTCGTTTCTAGATTAAATTAATAGATCTCGGTTATGTGTACCGCGAAATATTGTTAAATCTAGCATAAAGCACGCGCCGAGTAATTTCCATTAATTACGTGCTTATCGTGTCAAATTAAAATTAGCTTTTTCTACTTTCCAAACTTACTAATTGTAAGCAAGCTTAGCGTGTCACCCTTAGCAGAGTATTTTTTCCGCGTTCCTCTCGATTTGACATGAATTTTTAATAATTTTATTTTTGTGCCCTTGTAAAGTGACAAAAGTGGCACATTCATAACGAACAGTTCGTTATTGGATGGTAGGATAAGTAAATATTAAACGTATAATATTAAGAAGAGAAATATTTTTATTAGAACTATCTTACATATAATCTACAAAGATGAATTACAGAATAGATCTATCATACATTGAACTTTTCTATCACGCAATTTAGGAAAACTAGAGATCCTTTACCACTTTAGAGTCATTCCCAGTGTCACCTACTCGGCGTAGTATAAGAATACAAATAAGAATACGACAGAATAAGCATAAGACCGTAAACTAGGACTTGGTAGAGCATACGCAGACAACGAATTACAATGCCAATTTCAAGACCATAACAAATTCTGCTCTTAGTCTAGAACGAATCGGTGTATTCTTGGAAATACAAATTTTCTAAGAAATGTTTTGTACAAACTGAAATTTACAGTATACTGCGCATTGGAAGTGACCGAGGAAGCTACCTCTCAGCTAATCACAGCAAACTATCTTTGTTACGCCTTGTAAACACGACCTTTGTTAGAAACAAGGTATGAACTTCGATGAACGCTATTTTAATTAGTACACATATGTAAATTACGTCTAAAGTCTAAACAGCATAAATTACAAGAAGATCTCTCATCGATTTTTTTTCCCTAATTTAACAGATGGAAATCTACAACATTAAGATCGCAGCCAATTAGCTCGTATTACTTGTTATATCATTCATAATTGTATCATAGCTATTGGTTATGTATATTATAACTATAGTGATACAATTAGAAATGATATGTCAAATAATATCGATTGCCCAGGTCTCACCACGTGGAGGTGCTGCGAATGGAGACCCACCCTATCCACGTCCCATCCACCCTCCATTCGCGTAAAAATTTAGCAATAATAAATTCCCCTTTTGATGCACGTTTGCAAAACGTTCAAACTTTGATCGCTGTACAAAAGAACAGCAAAGAGGGTTTAAAAGAAATAACGACGCGAGAAACTAAACCTGAAAATAAAAGATAAATTAAGTCTTAAACTAAGTATATAACTCTATGCGAGACGTTATTTCATTTCCATATCAATATTTTACATTTGCATGCCACAAAATATAGATAATTAGAAAGTTTAAATGAAGAAAAGACAACATTTTGTCTATGCAACAAGACTTTACACGTTTTTGGGCACGAAAATGTAGAATAATTGATAATTAAAAAATTAAAAAAGAAAAACCCACACCAGAAGAAATGAAATGTCTGGCAAAGAATTAAATTTATTTTACTAACTTAATACTAATTAATACTACTTATCATTAATTATGTACAAACTTAATTACAAACATGTATAATTACTATTATTTAATTATTGTGTTTTTTATTATTGTTATTATATTTTTATAATTATTACTAATCTTATTTTATTTAACCTTAATATTACCTAGCTAAAAATGTTATATTGCTTAAATACTAATATGCATAGAATTATAGTGCAAGTCTTTGGTTACATATTGATTTCCTACTTAAGTACTAAGATCTTAAAATACAAGTACAACTTAAACAAATCTCACTTAGTTTAAAAATATCCTGCCTAACTAAAAATCTAGTTCATCCTGCCTAACTAAAAATCTAATCCCCCTACCTAACTAAAAATCTAATTCATCCTACCTAACTAAAAATCTAATTCATCCTACCTAACTAAGAAGCTAATTCATCCTACCTAGATAAATATCTAATTATAGTGAAGAAACAGGAAAATGCCATGTGACTGCTTTCCATAAAAATTCCTGAAACAAATTTTGTAAATCCTACCTATATAAAAATTCGAATTATTTTTTATACATCATAATATGTGTATAAAACCTGGCGGAAGGGGGATCTAGGGGGAAACCTAGAGATGATTTTATATCCTAGTTGTTATGAATCAGGAATTATTTAACTGAACCTACCTACATAAAAGATTAAACATTTGACTTAGAACTACGTATACAAAAATCAGAATCTTAAATGGAAAGGGAAAGGATTATGGGAGTTATATAGGGTTAGAATCTTCTCAAGTTATCTTCGTTGGTCTCACAATGGTTCCTGAAACATATCAAACTGTAGAAAAATTAGTAAAATCATGTGAGATGTAATTAATTATAGTAATTAACGTGATGAGATTATAAATAATAACACATTCACACACCACTTTCCTTTAAGTCATTTTCTCTCATGTATATTATTTCACTTCTACCTATACAGAAATCTAAATTTTAAAGGGAAAAGGAAAGGAATATGAGAGTTGTATGGAATTTGAATCTCCTCGCATTATCTCCATAAGTCTCAATGGTTCCTGAAACATAACAAACTGCAGGAAAATTAGTAAAATTATACGAGATGTAATTAAGTATAGTAATTAATATGATAAGATTATAAATAAATAAATGAGGCTCACACATCACTTTCCTTTAAGTCATTTCCTTTCATGTATATTATTCTACTTCTGAGCCTCTGACGTACTTACATATGTACATAAGCTTATCAAGTACAGCGATACATAAATTTTGGAAATTAATAAATCTGAAACAGACTTAAGTACTGGATTAATAGATAAAAAAGAATTTTGTTAATCTGGCAGCTGGAAGAAAACAAGTTTTATTGAAAAAGAACTTTAATGATATGCAAACCAAATTTTCCAAAAATTTGTAATTGAAATAATCACACTTTATTGCAATTTATTTGTGATTATTTTTACAAAAAAAAAAAGAAAAAAGAAATAGCGATTCATCTGAACACCGCAACAAAAAAAAAAAAGAAAAAGAAAATATTATTTATACGAAGAGTCGAATTACATACACGAAAAATTTTACTTGCAAGATTTTTATTAAAAATAAACAAGTTTCGCGAATGAATTTTGTATGATGCAAAGCAAAGTTGAACAGTTTCTACACTATTGATTCTATTGATTATTTTGCAAACTTGATTGGAAAAAATTGAATATTTTATGAAAAAAAAAGAAAAAAAAGTTATTGAAAGCAAATAAATACATTACACAGCAGTGTTTTTATTAACGAACATTTCGACAACAAAGGGCGCTGAAAAAGAAAACGCGATGGTAGCCAGAAGGGTCGCCGAAACAAAAATTTTCACTCAATATAAACCCGAGCAAGAAACCGTGAGTGAAAAATCATTCCAAATTTCGCAACGCTAATTTATTACAAAATCTATTAATAATATAAAAAATTTACAAAATCAAACGCGAAGAGTGCTTCATAATATTATCTATAAAATAAATTTACCGTTTACAAAAAGTTAGCAACAAAAAAAAAGAGAAAAAAAAAGGGAAAGAACAGATAACTCCGGAAAATAATCATGCATTAATTACGAACGCAACACTAATAAATACTAATTTATGCACTCGTATGGAAAAATACGCAACACTAATAGCGAAGAAGTATGGGCAGCCATGGTTCAGGCTGCTGATGTGTGGCCACCCATGTGCAGC
Source organism: Eufriesea mexicana (assembly GCF_001483705.2). Lineage (NCBI taxonomy): Eukaryota > Metazoa > Arthropoda > Insecta > Hymenoptera > Apidae > Eufriesea > Eufriesea mexicana. The sequence goes on along the minus strand of NW_016908980.1, from coordinate 1,555,545 downwards.
TCCATAGCCGCAACAGGTGATCCTCAGGAACAGGACTATCCTTCCACAGTCCCAGTGGAAGGACTTTGGGCATTATGTATTCGCAACATTACTTGTAAGAACGCGATCATATTTCAGCGCAACGCTAACAATGAAGGGGAGTAATTAAAAACAAAAAAAAACGCGATAAGGGTAAACGCAACACTAATTCTTGAAATGAATTTACTAAAAATTACTATCTCTGTAAGTACAAAAAGTTACTTTTAAAAACTCCCGATTGATAAAAGTCGCAACACTATAAATTTAATGAGAAATAACAATAAAAAAGGGTATCAAAAACAATCGCGATTTTATAATTCGCAACACTATATGAAATGCGATCATTACTTCATCGCAACTCTAATTCAAACCGAAATCAACATTTGTTTGCAACTCTAATTCAAACCGAAATCAACATTTATTCGCAACTCTAATTAACATCGCGATTTTTGGTCTCCTCCGCAACTCTAATAAAAATCGCGACATCTGGTTTCCTTCGCAACACTAATTCAAACCGTGATTAATTACTCGCAACGCTATTTACAAAAATCGCGATTTGCCCACATCAGGATGATGGACCGATGTACATCGGCCAGCAAACAAACTACTACTACTACATGCAACTAAATAAGAGCATAGTGACAAAGTAATAACAAGAATGATTCCCCATCCAATGGATAGGGAATCATTCTTAGGCCGCCCTCTTCGTGACAGTTTGTCGGGCAGCCTCTTCTTCCTTCTTCGGGCGCCATGCCCGCTGAAACTTATATCTAGGCTCGAGATTCTCTAATCGGAAAAAAAAAAAAAAAATACAAACCGCGAAAGCTAATCGAGACTCACATGGACAAGCAACGATCGGAATGATCGTTGTTCGTGCACACGTGCAGAAACTCGAGCACATACACGTTCGACCACAACCGCGACCGCGACGAAAATTTGAAAAAATCGATAGGTAAAGCTAGTGACGAATGGCAACACCCAATCGTGCCAACTTCACCGTCGACTATTCAAATGATATTTCCTGAAACAGGTTGTGCACGCGAAACGCGCCTGCCCGATCAGAGACTGTGCCAACCTGCCCGGCCCTACCTACTTATAATTATCACACATACCAGAGAGTATACTACCTACCTACCTAACCCTATATTTAAAAATGGCAAAACTCAAGCATTCCAACACACCACACTCCACGGTTCTCACACATCACCCGGGCGCAAAGATCCTACACTACAGTAAGCGTCCCGGGACGCCCCCGACACCCGAGTGTAAACATACTACTTGCACACTTTAATTGTACGTACCATTTACTGAAATCGGCTGACGATGGCTAGGGACCTTTGCGTAAAGCGCGAGTATATCAGTTCCCGAAAAAAATTCATAATCGCGGAAGTACGAAAATTGGTAACATTACCGCGTTTATACTATCCGTAATCCGTTGTATTTAATAGCGGATTATGTTCTACTATTGCGACTAATATTCACGAATTCTCAAAATTCATAAATATTCGGAAAAGGGAAGGAAACAAATGTACGAACGACGTAATTCCACAACCTATCCACACACACAATGTGGAAAATACGTCGTGCACGATACCCTAACTCATCGTCAGCCGCTAAAAACATTATAATCTTATGAACTATGGTCATCATGCCCATTGCCTTTCACCCAGCCAAGTAACACCTGGGCACGTGAGTGGGTTCCTGGCAATGAACACGGAAAGGGTTAAACCTGAAAATCCTGAACTAAAAGCATGATCAGTGCATACAGCGTTTATTTAACGGACTAACGTTCTTTCATCTTGTATTTTTGTAATTTATCTGCAATGACTCTACTTTATAAAATTAAAGAATTATTGAAATTTGAATATTGAAAAAAAATATTGATAATGAACAAGGAATTTATTCGTGAAAGCAAACACAAAGACTCGACGTAATGAAATAATTGACTCTAATTTGAAAAGCAATAAAAATAATCTCAGATGATTTCTTCATCAAAGCACATTTTCGAAAACAAAAATAGAGTTCAAGTTTATTGCTTTGATTCCAAAATCTATCTGTCGCGAAATGTTTTCTTGCACGTAATATCCAATACTTTTTTGAACGAAAGAAAATTAATTAAATTATTAAATTATTCAACATTAGTAAAAAGCAAAAAATGGAATTGGCATTTATTTATTAAAACAACAATGATAAGGTATATAATCATTGTTGCTGTGTCGTAATTATAATTTTCATAGTAACGAAGTCGAAGGGCATTCGACTTCTGCACTACAAAATATTCCAACATATCGGTATTCAAATATTTATTTCAATATTTATTCTATAGTAAACTAATTAACAATACTGTATTATTTATTTCAATATACTATGAGCCAACTATCCATATTTTTAATTATTATTATTCAGAAACGCGATGTGCAAGAAAACCTAACCTGAATTAATAAATAAAATACAATAGACATTTTGTTACTACTCACGGGTATAATAAATACCCGCGGTCACTATGCTCATCAAAAATTCTACGTAATACAACCAATCACTCGTGTCGATTTGGACCTTTCATCCTACGACATGATTGAGTGACCAGAGGAACCAAAAAGCATGCGACTCACCAATGATGCGGAGAACATGGCTGCTGGTAAGAATTGCTGGCAAGAAGTCATGAAAAGTACCGTCGTCGTGAAGACCATCGTCGTGAAGACCGTCGTCGTGAAGACCGTCATCGTGAAGACTATCATGAAGGTAGACTCACTGGATGGATGGTGAAATGGCTGGAAAAATCTGTAACAAAGCATCGAATATTACAGTCTATTCTTAAAGACATTCAATTAATTTACAATGTACAAATATACTTACATTCTTGGCTTCTGGAGCATCGTTGTGAATCCTTTCTAGGCAAGCACTGACTTTAATACCGGTAACGAATATTTAGGAGAAAAGGCATGAATAAATAAAAAAAGAAAAATAAAAGATTATTAACGCGTTCGCTTTAATTTCGAACGGCGAATAAACACTGACTCTACCCTCGCGTATGGCAATTAAGATTATATTTTGCGAGCTACTGGGCTCTGAGACGGAAACCTTGAAACTTGATACGGAAACAAACACTGACTCTACCGGTCGCCTTGCGCGCGACCACAAAGATTCCTGAAAGAAAAAAAATTAGTGGGGAGAGGGGAATGGGGTAGAGAGTTCGTCTCCCTGTCGAACGTTCGTTAGAAAAAACTGCAGCTGTGTTTACGAAGTTAGCCTGACCGTTATTCGTTTCGTCGACGAGAGATGTAGAAAACAGAACACGTATTAAAATACCAACGAATAAATGTAAAATATCAGAAGTATTGTGCCGTAATACAGCTGAAATCAAGAAATTATATGAAACCGTTCATTACTAGGCTTCGAAATATGGCTGCGCAATCATACTGCGCAATAACCGATTTTAGGCTCGCGTCGAAAATTGTTCGTGTATGTAATTGCGACTCTTTCGTATAAATAATAAAAATAATTGTTAACGGGCAAATTATGACGACGTTAGAAAATATTCGCGACAGACATGCAGTAAAATGTAAATTATTTCAATTTCTTGTTCAAATTCATCTAATAAATTTACTGAATTTACCGAATTTACTTTCAATTTAAGAATCGAATATTAACGATGTATTATAATATCACGTATCAAACAAATTACCGATGATTCAATAAGTGAAAGTACTTACGAACCTATATTACCTCTGACTTCGTTGTAATAAATTCAATATTACCAGATTATCACGAAAAGTTGCCAGATTCGAAGACAAAGATGACGTCCATCATGGCGTCCATACTTCGTTCTCTATACGTTCCTTGGTGGTCATATTCCTTTGTTCGTTGGCGGCCATATTTGATTCTCAAATTCATTCGTTGGCGTCCAATGCATCTTACATGATCCTTGCAATCCATTAATGATCTGCACAAAAGAAAATATAAAATTTAAGATAAATATATGAAACTGTAACTAATTATGATAAAATTAGACAATCATATATAAATTTAAACTACTGATAACTTTGACGAGCAATTAAAAATTATAAAACCAGAAAAGGCGTAAAAAACGAGATAGATTTACTATAATAATGTTTAACAAGTTAATAAACAAGCATGTATTAATCGATCATAGTTAGCAGTAGTGTGTAAATGATAAGAGAAAAGAAATGAACGTATTGCGCAATAGATAAGCCGCGGTAGGTTACATACGTACCAGGTGACACGTCCGATCGCGACAAGTTTCCGTAGTTGACTGACCCCCCGCGCCGTACTTCCCGCGAGGCAGTTCGCTGATTAGCCGAGAAACGGTTTCCCCTTCCACTTCCAATGTTCAGCGGACTGTAAAATTCACGGAAACCAATTAGGTAGAGACGCGAACGTTACATTCCAAAACATTTCTTAGAACACTTGACTATACAGGAAGTCGCTGGTGCGAGCAGGCCAGAGAAGCAAAATCAAAACATTGAAGACTTATTATGGCTTCGAAACTAGCAAGCATGGTTCGTTGTCTGTCTATGCTTTGAGAATTTCAAAATTCTCGGTCTGCCGCGTATAGGAAACAGAAGGGCAAGCTGCTTCTCGTCCAATCAGCGAACTGTCTAGCGATAGTGACGTCACGTATGGGGGCTGCGGGGGCACGAAACGTGTCAGGACATGCCGTCTTGAAAAAATTATATGTATATGCATATGTAAGTTGTCCGTGAGCTGTGGACGTGTGCGGGGTGCGAGGATTTTTCTAGAAAGTTCGATTACGTGGCAAAAGAAACCGTTACCATAAAAAAACATAATCTTAACCAATGTCTCCTTATTTCTATACCTTCATCACATATTCCAATACACTCCTGAGTTATTACAATACTTTTATCACACTGCCGATTTTTCTGAAAAGACAGTTTTTAATAATTTTCCCAGTTTTTTTTTCGATTTTGATAGTCTATTTGCAAAATCAAGTGATGGATGGTAAAAGCACTGCGTAGATATATATTATCGATTCTAGATCGAAAATTTCGATTGTCAATTACGATATTTGGTTAACATTATTAGAAATAGAGTTTTTTCTAATAGTTTACCCTCATTTTTTACGATTTTGATGGTCAATTTACGAAATAAAATGACAGGTAGCAAATCTTGTAAACGCACTGTATAGTTGTCGATTGTAGATCCTAGATTTCCATTTGGGATTAGGATATTTAGCTAAAATAGCTTTGTGAAGACAGTTTCTGATAGTTTTATTTGGATAATCCGTTTTCGAAAAATAGCGCCAATGTGACAGGTTGCCGTCGGATGCCGTGCGTAGTTTCCTGTTGTGGCTTATCTAAGCGAAATTAGGCTTATCGATTAGGTTTCGTCGATCTACTTTAATAGAGTGAAAATTTCTGTGTCGGGATATCTGACTTTTTTGGATTTGGATAATCTGTTTTCGAAAAATAGCGCCAATGTGACAGGTTGCCGTCGGATGCTTTTATAAACAGAACCTTTGTTAGAAACCAGGTATAGACTTCGATGAACGCTATTTTAATTGATATACCTATGTAAATTATATCTAAAATCTAAATAACATTAATCACAAGAAGATCCCTCATTGATCTTTTCTACCTAATGTAACATAAAAATGTACAACATTAAGATCGCAGCCAATTAGCTCATATTACTTGCTATATCATTCATAATTGTATCATACCTATCAGTTATGAATAATATAACTATAGTGAAACAATTAGAAATGATATGTCAAATAATACAGATTGCCCAAGTCTCACCACGAGGAGGTGCTGCGAATGGAGACCCACCCTATCCACGACCCATCCTCCCACCAATCGCGAAAAAATTAATCAACATTCAAATAAATTGTCCTTTTTGTGCACGATTGCAAAACGCTCAATCTTTGATCGTTGTACAAAACAATGGCAAAAAGGATTGAAAAGAAAAATCGACGCGAAAAGCTAAACCTGAAAATGAAAGATGAATAATTTCACCTGGAACTAAACCTGAAAATAAAGGATAAATTTCACCTCCAACTAAACCTAGAAATAAAAGAATAAAATAAAAAAATAAATGAACAAAATAAGCATAAAATAGCATTAAGCGTAAGCATTAAACTTAAGCACTAAGAATTAAATTTATTTAACCAACTTAATACCAAGCAATACTACTACTACTTAATACAACCAATACCACCATTAATTATATATAAACCCAATTATTAACATGCATAATTACCTTTAGTTAACCTTAATACTACCTGAATGATATATTACTTCAATACAAACAAGCCTAGCATTGTAGTGTAAATCCCCTGCTTACGTATTAATTCCTTACTTAAGTACTATTAACATCTTAACCTCCAAGTATATTATCTAAACGTAAATCTTACTTAGCTTAAAAATATCCTGCCTGGCTAAAATTCTAATTCATCCTGCCTATGTAAAAATCTAATTCATCCTGCCTGATTAAAAATCTAATTCGTCCTGCCTGATTAAAAATCTAATTCATCCTGCCTGATTAAAAATCTAATTCATCCTGCCTGATTAAAAATCTAATTCACCCTGCCTGATTAAAAATCTAATTCATCCTACCTGATTAAAAATCTAATTCACCCTGCCTGGCAAAAATTCTAATTCATCCTGCCTATGTAAAAATCTAATTCATCCTGCCTGAGTAAAAATCTAATTCGTCCTGCCTGATTAAAAATCTAATTCATCCTGCCTGATTAAATATCTAATTCATCCTGCCTGATTAAAAATCTAATTCACCCTGCCTGGCAAAAATTCTAATTCATCCTGCCTATGTAAAAATCTAATTCATCCTGCCTGAGTAAAAATCTAATTCGTCCTGCCTGATTAAAAATCTAATTCGTCCTGCCTGATTAAATATCTAATTCATCCTGCCTGATTAAAAATCTAATTCACCCTGCCTGGCAAAAATTCTAATTCATCCTGCCTATGTAAAAATCTAATTCATCCTGCCTGAGTAAAAATCTAATTCGTCCTGCCTGATTAAAAATCTAATTCGTCCTGCCTGATTAAAAATCTAATTCGTCCTACCTGGCTAAAAAACTAATTCATCCTACCTGACTAAATCTAATTCATTCTAAATGTCAAATATCAAATTGAAAGAAAGAATTAGGAAAATACCATGTGATTGCCTTCCGCCAGTGGTCCATAAGAGATTCTAAAACAAATTTTGTAAATCCTACCGAAATAAAAATTCGAATTATTTTTTATACACCATAGTATATGTGTATAAAACCTTGGACGGAAAGAGGAGGAGGTGTTGTACAGATCACACATCAGACATACAGAAATACATCTTACTTATTAGGAATATAGAAATACGGCTTACTTATCAGAAATATAGAAATAAAGCTCACTTATCAGAAATACAGAAATACAGCTCACTTATCAGAAATACAGAAATACAGCTCACGTATCAGAAATATAGAAATACAGCTTACTTATCAGGAATATAGGAATACAGTCTACTTATCAGGAATATAGGAATACAGTCTACATATCAAGAATGTAGGAATACAGTCTACGTGTCAGGAATGTAGGAATACAGTCTACATGTCAGGAATGTAGAAATGCAGTCAACACATGAGAAATATCAAAATAGAGTCTGCACATGAGAAATATAGAAATATATTCCACTTAGACAAGGGATTAAAGATTTGATTTAGAACCCTATCTATACAAAAATCTGAATTTTAAGGAAAAAGAATGTGGAAGTTATATAGAATTTGAATCTCCTCGCTTCATCTCCGCAGGTCTCGCAATGGTTCCTGAAACATATCAAACTGCAGGAAAATTAGTAAAATTATACGAGATGTAATTAAGTATAGTAATTAATATGATAAGATTATAAATAAATAAATGAGGCTCACACATCACTTTCCTTTAAGTCATTTCCTTTCATGTATATTATTCTACTTCTGAGCCTCTGACGTACTTACATATGTACATAAGCTTATCAAGTACAGCGATACGTAAATTTTGGAAATTAATAAATCTGAAACAGACTTAAGTACTGGATTAATAGATAAAAAAAAAAGTATTTTTAAATTGGTAGCTGAAAGAAAGCAAGTTGTATTTAAAAAGAATTTTAATGGTATTCAAACAAAATTTTTCAAAAACTTGTAATTACTTTACTGCAATTTACTCGCGGTTATTTAAAAAAAAAAAGAAAGAAAAAATTGGAAAAATCGCAATTCCTCCGAACACGGAAAAAAAAAAAAAAAAAGAAAGAAAATACTATTATTTGTACGAAGAGTCGAATTGCAGACACGAACCATTTTACTTGCAAAATTTCTATTAAAAATAGACGAGGTTCGCGAATGAACTTTAATTAGTGTCAAACAAATTCGGACATTCTTGATTCTAAGATACGAATTTTTATCCACATCTCAAGTAAATGTCACTGTAGCAAACATTATTTTACAAGATTGATTTGAAAAAATTTAATCTTTTATGAAAAAAAAGAAAAAAAAATTATTCAAGACAAAAAAATATATTATACAGCAGTATTTTTAATAACAAATATTTCGGTAATAAAGGGCGCTGAAAAACAAAACACAATGGTAGCCAGCAGGGCCACCGAAACAAAAATTTTCACTCAATTAAACCCGAGTGAAAAACCGTGAGTGAAATATCATTCCAAATTTCGCAACACTAATTTGTTAAATCTACCGACAATACAGAAAATTTACAAAATCAAACGCGAAGGGTGCTTCACAATATTTGCTATAAAAATTAATTTATCATTTACAAAAAATCTATAAAAAAAAAAAATACAAAAAGAAAGAAAAGAACAGATAATTCCCGAAAATAATCATGCTAAGATGTATTGATTACGAACGCAACACTAATAAATACTAATTTATGCACCTATTTGTAAAAATGCGCAACACTAATAGCGCAAAATTATGGGCAGCCATGGTCCAGGCTGCTGATGCCTGACCATCCACCTGCAGCTCTATAGCTGCAACAGGTGATTCTCCTCAGGAACAGGACTGTACTACCACAGTCCCCGTGGAAGAATTTTGGGCATTACGTATTCGCAACACTACTTGAAAAAACGCGATCTTATTTCAACGCAACGCTAACTATGAAGGTGGGTAATTAAATAAAAAAAAAAAAAAA